>NW_010236637.1:0-45634 GCF_000690775.1 Eurypyga helias
ATATACTCATATATATATGTATACTCATATATACAGTATCTCAAAGCTACAAAGCCACTTAAGAAGCCTTTTCTTATAAAAAATACATAATGAAACATTTAGTGTGTGACAGTGTAGGCCTGTTACGAGCTTGAAGTAAAGCAAACCCAGAAATACAGATTAATCAAAAAAAACCAAAAGGGTTGTGTTGAGGCTATTAGCTAGAGCAAATGCTCAGTTTGTAATTCTTGGGTAGTTAGCATCTCTCAGGATACTTTGAAACTGCTTGCACAAGTCTAAAAATGTTTTGGGCCCCTCACTGCAAGACGGACACTGAGGTGCTGGAGCGTGTCCGGAGAAGGGCAGTGGAGCTGGGGAAGGGTCTGGAGCACAAGTCCTGTGAGGAGCGGCTGGGGGAGCTGGGAGTGTTCCGCCTGGAGAAGAGGAGGCTCAGGGGAAACTTTATCGCTGTCTACACTGAGAGCATATTTCAGTTACCTGAAAAGAGGCTGCAGAGAGTTGGGGGTTGGTTTCTTCTCCCAAATAACAAGCGATAGGACAAGAGGAAACGGCCTCAAGTTGTGCCAGGGGAGGTTTAGACTGGATATTAGGAACATTTCTTCACTGAAAGGGTGGTCAGGCATTGGAACGAGCTGTCCAGGGAAGTAGTCAAGTCACCATCCCTGGATTTTATTTAAGGGACAGGCGGACAGGGTGCTGAAGGATATGGTTTAGTGGTAGTATTGGCAGTGTTAGGTTAGTGGTTGGAGTTGAAGATCATAAAGGTCTTTTCCAACCCAAAGTTTCTATGATTCCATGAAAATCACATACATATCTTTTTCAAGGGATCATCAGGTAATAAATCAATAGTTATCTTCATTAGTCCAAGCTTTTCAAACTTGCCGTTTGGAATAAAATGTCAACTGTAGGCACATAAATACAACTCATAGAAACTCTAAGTTATGCTTCTCGATTCACAATAAAGTTGTGAATTTCTGTTTTTTATTAACTAACCTCATCTGCTCCTAAAATCCTGTCTTTTAGAAACAGCCTAAAGCCCTAGAGGACTCCAGACATTTCAGAAAATGCAATAGCTTGTTCAACAATGTGTACAGTTTACCTTAACAAATAGTAGATAAAATTTTACAACTTTTTTCATACAGTGACAGGAAGACCTACAGATTTTATTTTTTCACCCTTTTGAGCTAGCTAGAGGACTATTTTCATATTTTTTGAGAGATGCCTTCTCCACAGAAACCTCTAAAAATAGCCACGAATTACTTCATAGACTTCTAGCATTCGGTCCTTTCCAGGTCAGATTTCAACCTTGTCCTGGAAGCCAAAGAAAAAATGTTCCACTCTCTCTGCCACTGTTAACATATGTGGAATCCGTAGGAACGCCTCTTCTGCCAATGAAGTTGCACTGCATAAACATACCCAGGTGATCCGCGCACAATTCCATGAAACTACCAGCTGGCAACCAAATAGAAGCGAGAATTTAGCAGATGATAAATGGGAGATGAGCACGTTCTGTCTTTGATCAAAGATTACTGCGGGTGTTACAGAACAGCCGCAAATACAATCATGTAAGTGGGGGGTCAGAAGCAAAGCTTTCCACTTCAGACACTTGATTCAGGTTTCCTGTGCTTCAGGACATGATAAATAATAATGCTGTTACATTTGTTGTCTCAGGCCATACGTGAGAGGGTCTAGGGAAGGAGCAGCTAGTCGGCGGGAAGGAACTGGTCTGATTAGCTTGCCCTGGTGCACCAGGGGAGGTGGAAAGCTCTGAGGAGTGAGAGATGTTGCTCAGGGCAGCTGAGCACATTCAGATGGGAAAATCTCGGGAAATGCAGGAAAGGCCAGGCAAGGAAGGAGTTTGTGGCAGAGCTGCAGGCTAGGAGATTTCTAAAGGAAGTAAGGGGTCTGCATGAAGTGAGGAACAAACACAAGATCAGGCTTCAGAAATTATGGTAAGAACAGGACTTTCCTGGAGACTCAGGTGAACTGTCTTGAGAGTCTTCAGGCCAGGAAGCCTTTAAAAGTTATTGGCTAGAAGAGAGCCCAGAAGGTCTGGCATTTTATTAGAAGGGTTGTCTTCTAAAATGAGATTTCTGTCTCCTAGTAAAATGCATCCTTAGAGACCGGAAGCTTTTAGTGTCTTTGGCATGTTTGCAAAGCAAACAGTCCTCTTTTTCAGAAACAGGATTTCTGTTACAAGGTTTTGAAGACGGTATTGTGTGTAGTAGATACTCTGTATACATAGGAGGCAAGTCCAGCATTTTCATGGAAGGCATAATGACTTCATTAAAGAGTCATAAAGATCCGCTTTCCCATTCAGTGCACGTTAATTCAGAACCACGGTTACTTGAGAATGTTCTTTGCAGGTTTCACTCCGGTGGCCGGTTCTGGACCAACCTACTAGTTGGTGGTTATTAAGACTACTGCTTGTACTGTGTGTGTTATTCTCTGACGTAGATTCTAAGCAATCCCAAATAGAAGGGGAGAACTAGAAGGAAAAGCTAGGCAATTTTTCTCTTGTTTGAAAAGTTTTCACCAAAAAAAATACTTAGTAATATGAAAAAAAAAAAAAGACATGTATTTGAATCAGATTGGTAAATGTTCCCTTTAAAAAAAGCTGAAAATAAACGTCAAAGCTTGTTTTAGAAGTGTTTCACTTTTTTTTTTTTAGTTTGGAAAAAAAACCCTCACAGACTAAGCAAAGGTTTGGTTGATCAGAGACGACTTGGGGGTTTTTTCCATGGGAAAATAAAAGAGCTTTGCTTCAACTGACCTGAAAGGATCTATTTTAATGGTGGAGGGTGCAGTTACTTACATGATTCAGCCTGTCACTCAGTTGAATTGACAAAGATCACAAGTTCTGGCAATTTCTGGGTCAACTCTAATCTTGTATCAGTTCTGTAGTTAATACATATTGACAGCAAGCACTCTTGGATACAGTGGTAATTGGGAGTCTTGTGAAAGCTTGACAACATAGTTTAATATGAAATATGTTTTCTATATTGACATCCTGATTGACCTTTCATAGCAAAGGAGAAGAAGGAACTAATAATATGAAATGTTGTGAGTGCAGATGTGTCTTCCCTCTGGGGAAAAGAGAGTGGTTTAATGCTTCTGGTGGTTTTTTTGGTACGTCCGATCTGTTAGATTTTTGGTTTTTGGTTGATCCATTTTGATTCAATCTCCTTTGAACTAAATCTTTTGCACTTGAGAAAAGTCTCTTACAAGAATCCATTTCACATTTCTTTGTGTAACTCTCTTATTAAACCATCAGTACTTCTTTCTACAATAGTTTTTCTACAAATTGACTCTCTTTAAAAAGTTTTAAAAAATTATTGGAATTCAATTGATATTTCAAAAAGCTTAGGAAAAAAACTTTGTAAGGATGAAATATTCCCCTAACATACCTCCTATCATATGAGGCACAGCAGTGGAATTGCTCAGTGTAATTCAGAGCAAAATAGAGCCCTCGGAGAGCAGGTGGACTACGCCTAAACTTAGAAACGATAGATGCATTCAGCCAGCAATAACTGTAGTTCATTGTATCTTCTGAAATGTGTTTAGTCACATAAAGTATTTAAATTATTCTAGTACTTGTGATAGACAGGACACAGGGAGGATGGCCTCAAATATTAACAGTGCCATTATTCTTTAAGCTGCCGTATATTATGGAGGGGGAGGTTAAATGGCACTGCTGAAACAGTAGCTTCTCCTTTGTTAATAACAATGCTTGTGTGATTCTGTTCTGAATAATGGATGGAAGACTTTCACCACTAGCAGGCAGGCCTGTGGGCAGTTGTAATTTAAAAACCAGGTTAGTTAAACTATATTTAGAGAGCAATAAAAACAGTTTAAATGGAGTTTGAGCTGGCTTGAGGTGCTTTAGTAGGCAAAGGATGTTGACAGACAGTACCGGAACTTGGTCTCCGGCAGTAGCAGAACTTGATCTCATCTACATGACCGAAGCTTTGAGATTGTAGACTTTATAAAAATAATGTTTAACATTTGATTTATCTACAGAGTTGTGCAAAGACAAGGAAATAAAAATATAATACTGCTTTTTATTTTCTTTTTTACCAGTGCCCTTTCACTGAAAAGAACCTTGCTAACATGCCAACTGAGAGAAGATATCAGGACCCTTGCAGGAAAAGCTTCCCAGGAGAGGTAAATCCAGTGATGTGATTGTTATTTAACTGAAATTTGAATTTATTTACACACATGCACTGTGCACATGCATCATGTTGTAGTTGTAGAGGCAGTATCTTCTTTCAAGAATTCCATACCAAAGTTACTGCCTGCCTGCCTGCCAGGAGAAAACTGTCTCAAAAAATTGACTGTAATTAGAGAGCTAAGTACACAGCCAGTTCTACTGACACCCTTACAGGTGCCCTTTACCCTGAACTTGGTAAATAAAACCTCATGTGTTCATCCTCAAAAGGTGGAATCCTGCTAGCATAATAGGTGCTTCAGACTGTTTATTGGAAGAACAAGGTTTCTGGCAAAGGTACTGCTTTCTGGTGGAATAAGGCAGACTGGAAAATAGGAATAGATGAAAGCTTTAGTATCTCTAAGTGGAGGAAGACCTGGTTGTGCTGTTTAACATTTTATGTTAGATGTGGCAGAGATGTCAACTTGCTTTTGTTTCTTTGCATCATCATTCATACAAATACTGAGGTATCAGCCACTCTTTGAGGGACTGTAGCTGTGTTTGGCTGAATTTTGCACCCTGGTGAAGTAAAATGTATAACCTGAGGCAAGCAAGTTGCTTTTTTGGTCTGGGTTTTATTTGTCATTGTGAATTCTGCATAAATTCGATCCTACAGGACAGGATCTTCTGTAGGAGGTGGTAATTCTCCTAAAGCATGAAAACTTTATAAGGATAACAAATGCTACCTGCAACTCCTACTGCAGAGGCCAGATAATTTTTTTTTTTTCTGAAAGACTATTACAGTAATAAAAATGATCATCAGTGCTCTGTGAGCTCAGTAAAATGAAAAAATCTGTGTGGTATTAGGACAACATAAATTTCTAAAGCTAGTTGGCATTCTTTGCAAAATAAGTGAAGATTGATCTTTGGACACAAGCTGTGAGCTGTGTAAAATTGCCTGTGCTAAATATATGCTAATTGGCATATGAATGAGATTTTGTTAATCTTCTGCTTAAATAAGTAAGTAGAGAAAGGCTGGGAACAAATCCTCATTTCTCGCTTTTAAGAAAAGAAGACTTGCAATCATAATAGTTTTTATTAGCAAATAAAATGCAAATACTTATTTGTAGACCTAGCAAGTAATTAGCAAACATTATTTGGGAACAATATAACAAAATAGACGTTCCTGCTTTACTCAAGCATTTCTGAGGACTAAAATTGACAGAAAATCACGCTGATTGTGCAAGTAAAGGTGTTGAATGCAGTTTTGGGTTCCCCTGGTTTCTTCTATCATAAGGGAAAAATTTCCAAGAAATCCTGTATTCAGTTAGATGGGGTGCTCTGATGTTCTAATGAACCAGAAAATTCGAGTAATGGAACTAAATTTGTGCTTTTATTAAAAGGGCTCCCATCTGCTTTTTGTCTCAATTCAATAATGTAATCATGAGCTGCCATAATATGAAGAATAAATCATTGCATTTTTAAGGGCTTTAGATTCTTCCTTCAGATTTCGCGCAGTGCAAAGCTGGGGCTGCTCAGCTCTCACACACCAAAATCAGCGTTTCACTGGGCTACGCTGGCTGCTGCTTCACATGCTCTTAGAGGGGCAAGCATGCCATGGCCTGGGGAGGAGGGAGCAGCACTGAACCTGCAATGGCTAGGGGAAAAAGGCAGCCAGCAGCGAGGCGCAGCTGCAGAACGGCTGGGAACCAAACAGGGCGTGGACGCAAAAATATCAGTGGTGCGAACTGCCTTTTAAGGCAATTTCTTCCGTTTGTTTGTTCTCCCTGGGGTTTTTGTGAGTTTTGTGGTTTGGTTTGGTTTTGTGTTTTTTTCTGTTATTTTCTGGTGGGTTTTGTTTGTTTTGTTTACCCTTCTGAAACAGGTGTTTTCCTTTCCACTGCAGCATTGGCGGTTACCGTACCTCCCTGTTTCTCTGGCCCCAGGAACTCTCATTCATGCCTTCCTGTGCAGATAACTAGCTGGTCAGCCTCCCTAGCAATCTGGGAGCACATCCCCTGACTGGCAGCCTTGTTTCTTACCCTGGCAACAGTTGTGTTAAGAGTCTGTTTTGCATTTTATTAAAGTGCAGCTGTTTCAAAATAAGAACATTCTGAATTATTGACCAGAACATTTAATAGTAAAGTATGTTAGTGTGATGTTTCAGTTGACACTTACTGGCAACCTCTTATGCTATCTGGACGTTTCAGCTTCTTACTCATAAAATACAAGAGTTATGTTGTATTACACACTGCGTAGAAACTTACCCAGAATTATAACTACGTGTAAGGGTGTTTGTCAATGGTACTTCAGACTGAGGACAAACCTTTGCATCTTTAGGGTGCTTAACCCCATAAGCAGGTGTTGTAGTCTAACCCCAGATGGCAGCTAAGCATCACACAGCCTCTCGCTCACTCCCTGCCCCCAGTGGGATAGGGGGGAGAATTGGAAGAACAAAAATGAGAAAACTCGTGGGTGCAGATAAAGTTTAATAAGCAAAGCAAAAGCCATGCACCCAAGCAAAGCAAAGCAAGGAACTAATTCACCACTTCCCATCGTCATGAGATTGTACATATTGTAAATGCATATATGTGCTTGCTTTATATTTAATTGTGCTTAAGGACTAAGCAGTAATAGGTGTTATCAAAGGGATAAGTCAGGTGAAACAAATTCTGGAATATTTCATTATGAATCAGTCATCTGAGAACTGTAATTTAGTATTACAAGAGTATTCTGTTTTCTTCACAGTAAATGCAACTTAGCTACCATATTGAAGAAATCAGTAGTATCTTATACTACTCGTACGTTTTTTAGCACACTGAAGGCAAAGTTGATTAATTATGTCACATTTTTTCCTTTGTGTAGCTTCAAAGGCAGCGTATGTTATATAAAAAATGTTTAATAAATGAAATCATATTAATACTATGCTCAGTAAAAGAGAAGAAACCTACATTTTAGACTGCATGTATGTACATATATTTCCATCCAATACTATATTTTTAGAATAGTGAGCATCAAAACCATTTATCCTCTCATGAAAAATGCACTTCTCAAAGTAATTTCTTTTTCCACTGTTGAATAGAAAATATCAAGGAATGGCTCATTAACTGCAAACCACACATCATTAAGTAATCTACATAGCCCTTCATGCAAGCATTGGTAACATTCAGACCCCCTCACCTTGGCCCTCAGTGTTGCCAAGAGTAAAAGCATTGCCAAGTATGACATTGAGCCTACGATAGTAAAATCTGTTTGCTTTCATTCATTTCTAGTCTATATCAAAAGAATAACACATGAATTTCATTTTCAATCCGGTAGACTCAGAATTACATTCCCTGGTTTACACCACCCTGTGCCCTTATCTGTCTAGTAGAGAAATCTGGGTCCTAGAGAATAAACTTCATTCAGTAATACATATTTCTTGTCAAGGTTTCCAACCTTGCAAGGCAGGTGAAGTGCTAAGGCTCTAATCCCACTAGGGATCGTCACAGAGATGGTGAAACCTTCTCTGTATTCCCAGTGCATGAAGAGCAGACCCACAGCTTTCAGGCATGACAAGTCCATTGTACCATACCACTTTTTTTTATTCTTATGAAAATGTGGGTATCTGTTGTCAATTACCAGAATTCCATGCTTTTCTTCTTTGTAGGAGATACAAGAAGTATCTCCTATGCCTCTTAGCAATTTGCATTAGAAATAGAATAAATTATGATATCTATGATTCTTAGTCCATCTGTTAAATTGTAGCCATTAACAGAGGAAAAATAATTTTACATCTATCTTATTATAACTTGCAATTATTTTATGTTATAAATTATGTCTACTGTAAGCTGATTGTTATCATTAGAAATTATATCAGTATTGAGACAGCAGTCTACAGTACAGTGTTTGGAAAGCAATTTTTAGTAGTTGCATTGGCTTGAGCTTCGTTAGGGACCAGTTGGCGTTGAGTCTTTTTACAAGTTTTCTCTTGTGTTCACCCAGTACAAAATCTGAATGCTAAATATGGACCTGCAAGAGGTGATAATGCTCTGATTTAGTTTCTCTAAGAAATTCTCTATTTTTCAGTTGTACATTTTAGATTTGAGCCTTTTCTAAGTAGTTTTAAGAAGTTCCAGTTGAGTTTCAGTAAATTTCATTTTGTTCTTTGGAACACCCCACCCGAATCTTTCACTTAAAATGAGCTCTCAAGGTATGGAGACCTTGATGTTAAGAACGTAAATCAAAATTACTTGGCAAAAGCAGTGTGGAGAGGAGCAAGCAGCTGTCAGAAGACAGACCCTAGCATTCTGTGTGGATCTGAACAAGGAAGCCTCCAAAGGAGTAGGTCTCTCTAGGAATGCTTTAGGGGATCTGTGCGCAGAGCACAGAGATTTAAAGGAGCCAAAGGGGGAAAGAACTAATGGCCTTGTTTTTTTGAAATGGAGGTATATTACCGTAAAGCGGAGGGCTTCCTTTTCCCATGATGAAGCCTATTCCAGCAGGATCCACAGAATAAGACAGGATCACAGCTCGGTGCTGCACTGCTTGTGCAGAAGGGGAGCGATACTGTTGTGTACCAGCTTAGGTGTTCATTGCGGAGCTGGAGCTGTGTTCTGTCTCTGCGCCCAGTGCTGGATGTAGGAGGTCTGGCAGCCAGCTGGTCTGGGAGGGGAGCTAGTGATGCACAATGCTGCGTGGGGCTATCAGTAGGGTAGTGTGCCTGTCTTCTCTGAGGATGGCATCTCAATCCTGTCTGGTGGGATCCTTCCTGAGGACAGCCCTGATGAGTGGAAGTTCCAGTCTACCTGTTGCTGTGAATGTGGTAAGATGAGCAATGAATAAGTGCTAGATGTTGTGTTGTTCTCTCCCCTGGAAGTATCCTCAAGGGTTAGAGGTATGGGTATGTGCCGTGTCCATTCGGTGCGTGACGAGGACCTTTTTCCAAGCTGCTTTTCTGTGACCGCCTCTGGGTCTTTGGTACAGGCAGTGTGTGAGGGCCTGTTTACTCTCTGGTGTGGCAAGTAGATGCAAAACATGCTGGACTGCCTTGAGGGACTGTTGACCTGCTCGGATGCAGCAATGGTCCACGAGCCTTTTGGAAGGCCCTACAAAGGCCTGGTGCTGCTGGCCTTCTGACAGTGCAGGAGGTGGTCAAGGAATTAATGGGGGCACTAATGCAGGACAGTATAGGCAGTGCCATAGACAGTGAGGGACTTGTTGGGAAAGAAGATGCTACTTCCTGAGAGCAAGAGTAGGAAAAAGTGGCTCATAGCAAATTCTCCTGCATAATGAAAGATATTTGAAAAAGTCAACAAAAATCCCATGGGGATGAAACCAGGAAACAGTACAAGTCAAAATGCATTTGCAGAGAAGAACAGTAACTGGATATGAAGCCATCAAAAAGATGATCACACTTGTGAGCCCAGTATGCTTCCCATATCGAACTACGCGCTCCCAGTTAAGAAACTGACCTGAAATAAACTTCACAAACAAAAATTGCAACTTAATGAAACCAAACAATCTGAAAATGTTAAAGAAGTAGAAGGTAATTTTTTTCCCTAGGAAAAGTAGCTAGTGAAATCAAATCTTGTGAAAAAAATATTGCAGAACATAGTTCAAAATGATTCAAGATGATTGCAGAGAAAAAGACCTCTTTCTTAGTGATGTGAGGATATAAATAAAATCATGTCTGAAAAAGCCATTTTCTTTTTTCCTATTAAAATGTTCCCTCAGCAGGCTTTAGAATCAAGGAAATAAGTGAAGCAACAAACTGTTCTACAGTTCTGTCCACAGAGAGAGGTCTTTCCATGGTTATGCCATGGACTGCTCTTTAAAGCAACTTTAAGTCAGCAAGAGAATGCTGACAAGTTATTTTCATTGCATTTGCAGCATGGAGTCTAAGGGTTTTGGACTCAGCTCCCTTCAAAGAAATACATCCCATCCTAAATGGAACCGTGGAGTTACACTTAAGATGCTGATGTATGTATTTTATTGTCCATCTGCTTATGCTTCACTCTTGCACAGGGAGAACAGCTCACGTCTGAAGGCACGTTCTCCAAGCAATCAGTTAGCCACCAGATTTTTGTAATTGTACTGTCCTACTTGTAATTGAAGTAGCTATATTTGGCAATACATGGTTCTATACCCCTTTCACTCCCACCTGTGAGTTGTGTAACAGATTGGTCCAGCTCATTTGAAGCCAAGGGAAAGAAATGTGCATGGCTAATAAGTTCCATGATGTATGAGAGCAGCTCTGCGCTGGTCTGGCTTCCTGAGTGTCTAGACTGCACAGACCTTTTGCTGATAAATGAGCAGCATTTCTAAGAATGAGGGCAGACAGGAGATACTAAATAAGTACTAATAAGCTACATAAAGTGTTGTACTCAGCAATGAGATTTTTGTTCTGTAATTCTGGATAGGAAACTGTATTAGTCACGTTAATGTAATACAGTATTTTTTGACTGCCTTGACATTGTCCATTTAAATATTCAGGAAGCTGCTTTTTCCACATATTCATGTGCAAGTGCATCGTGCTGGATTAGCTCTAGTCAATTAAGCAGTGTGCTGTCAACTGCAGTTAAAACAAATGGCATGGGCTGCTTCGTCACCAAGTGACCTGCACTTATTATACAAAAATTGGCATTCATAAACAGCTCTTCCACGAGATGGTCTTCGGCTTGCTAGTGACTATAAGGTAAGAGGTTACATCTCAGCAGCTGTTGTATTCTGTATCTGCTGAGGCACCTTCTGCATCTTGTGCTCACCCAGTTTAAACAAACAAACCAGCCAACCTGCATCTGGATGCTGGAAACTGCCGTTTTACTTTCTGGCGACGAGTCTGCAGGGCTGATTTCACCTGTTTGTCTGGCAAACGTGAGATCGATAAACTCGCAGGGAATTCAGAGCTCACACAACGCTGTGCTTCCTAGGAAGGATTAGCTGAAGTGAAATTTCTGACAGCTCTGTGTCAGCTTTTCGCATTACAAACCGAAACATTGTTTCTGTTCCTTCACAGCCTCGGAAGGAAAGGAGAAAGATGTTAAACTGCCAGTTGCTTAAATCTTGGCCATTCATTAAGCAAGAAACGTTATATCAAGTCAGTAATTTTGTCTGCCTGGAATAACCTACACCATTAGCAATTCCTTAGGAACGTGTCGGTCGTTACCGCCCTAAGCTGTGTGGCTTGACGATCAAGTCTAATCATTAGACCTACCATCTTTCCCCAGAAACCTTCTATGTATAGCATTTCTTAAGCTAGTAACTGCTAAGGGTTCATAATGTAGGTCAATAGGAAAGGGCTAGAAGCTTCCAGAAATGTTTTGTTGCTCTTTGCAGTTTGATTCTTCCTGATGAAGATTTTCCTTGCCAACTAGAATACATAGCTAGATATTTATTGTACATTTTTTTACTGCTCCAGTGGAGCATCTACTGCTTAGATGTTCAGAACAGATGTTCCAGGGAATGCAAGGGGAACTGAAGCTTTCCTTGGAGCCATGAGGCTATATAAACAAGAATTTTGCTGAACTTAGCATGAGGTCTTCCCTCTCTCTTGTCAAAATTCAAAACATGGATGAAAAACTAAAATGAATAACCATTGCAGATGCAAATAACAGTTGTAATTATATTTTGTTACTTTACTCGATGACTATATGAACATAAGATATATTTTTAGGCCATAACAGACTCTCTTCCACTTGTGAAAGTCTATTCCCATGTTGCACAGTCAGTGGTCTTGCTTTACCAACATGTTCTGTTTTCCTACCACTTGTTGGCTTGGAATACTGCGTACTTTGGCAAAACTAACAGCCGTCCAGTATTGGAAATGGAACGGTGAGCATGAAACTGTACGTAACTTCACTTCCTCCCACAATGGGAATGACCTTTACTTGCTCCAGATGTGCTTGTATAAATACCGAGTTGTAGTAGATAACTCCCTTTTCCACTCTTGGATTCCAGTTTAAGCTCAGTCCTTTCTAGCTGACATAACTGGAAGAAGATATCATAGTATGATGATATGCTTCTCTCTTTTTTCTAATGAAAATTACAGTCCTGTGATGCAAACAAAATGCGTTAAGTTCTTCTTTTAGGCAAGGGCATTTATTTTACTCATTTTGAAGGGGAAGCTGGTAGGTAGTAGAGAGCCCTATCTTTTTCTACAAATCTCTGCTGATGCTAATTCTATGAATGATGAATAAAAAGTCACTTAGGAGATGCAGAGTATGACAACAAACATTTCCTCTCTCTTTGCCTCTTTTTTTAATAGCTGCTAGTTTAAAAAATCATCACATCCTGTTTATTTTGATGGGTAAGATTCCATGGTGTCTTGCCTGTCACTGTTGTTTCAGCAATTTGTAGAAGCTGCATTATAATGTCAGGACACAAATATATGCCATACCATCATTCACATAGTTAAGTTCTTTAACCCTAGAAGGGGGACCCTGGATTACCATGTTGCAGTCTCACCTGAAGTCTCCTCCACCCTTGCAGTAACTTTTCAGTATCTTGGTCCCTGGGATACCTAAACTGCAGGAAATTTTAGAAGAGAACCAGATGCCTGCTCACTGTGTTGTGCTTTCTTTTATTCCTAAGTTTGTAGTATTTTGGCATCACATTTTGTCACAGAATCATAGAATGGCTTGGGTGGGAAGGGACCTTTAAACATCATCTAGTCCAAACCGCATGCAATAAGCAGGGACATCTTCAACTAGATCAGGTTTCTCAGAGCCCTGTCCAACCTGACTTTGAATGTTTTCAGGGATGGGCATCTACCACCTCTCTCATAAGGGTATACGTTCCACACCAACAAAAGTAATTTCAGGATGAGCAACAAATGCCGGTTGCTTTCACGGGTTCTAGACAAAAGGGGAAACAAATGGAAGCAGCAACATCCTGTGTCCTGGTAAAAGGAGAGAGAACTAGATCCCCTGTCGAAGGCTTGGCTGAATCTTTCTTCTTAAGGTCAAAGTGCTTCTGCTTTGTGTTTGGGTCTCAGCCACTCACTACATCTACATCTGACTGAAACAAAACGGGCCACAGTAATTCAAAAATGTGAAGGATAATGGCAAAGTCCTGTCCCACTGTTTTCAAATGTACATAACAAATCCACTAAAAGCTCTTATGATTAGGACTGGTTTGTGTGGAATTGCAGCTTGTCATATGTAGGAATCATTTTAAATTGTCAGTTTAAAAGTAATGATAATAGTGGTAGAAAGATAAACATTTCTGAAGAACTCACATGCTTTCTCTTTTTTTTTTTTAAGGACTTTCTGCCTATTTTAGCAGTGAATAAATCTTGAATTAACTCTATAATGGATGATGGAAAAGCACATTAGAACATGAAAGAACATCCCACATTTGTCATAAATCACTTCTTAGAAAATAAATTGCATCATATTTTCTTGGAAAAAATAGATTATTTGCATTTTATCCAGTTTTCCAATTAATGTGGTTTCTGAGTTTATCCTGGAAAAATCATTAGTCTTACAAAATATTTTTTCCTGGAAATTTGCCTATCACCACTTCCATTTTTCTTTTTCCTTTCTTCTATGTTTATTTCATGTCATGCTCTCTAAGTATCCCCAGACTTTCAGCACCACTGCTGCTAACTTGTATGCCTATAGGCAAATCGTTTGGCCTCTTTTTCAGTAATGTTCCCCTGCTGAGTGGGGACAGTGCTTCCCTATCTCCTTTGGGTTGCATTTAAATGGACTGATGTTCATAAAATTCTTTCAGTGCCTCCTGTCCAAAATTCAAACAGGAAAATCGTTACACAAGGAGCCGTGGATACTAACTACACTTTGAAGAAATTACAAACAGCCTTTTTTTGTCTCCCCTGTTTACTTTGTTTTTCTTAAATGCTAATAAATAGAAAAGTTGAGCCAGGAAAAATAGGAGAAAATCTTGTACTCCTGTTTGGCAGATTCTTGCTATTGAATTATAACTTCAGAACCAAAATGAAAATAAAAACATACATGGTTTAGCTATCTGACCTTTGACAGAGTTCCTGAAGTCATTCCTGAAGTACAGACGTTTCAGTACACACTTGCGATATTAGCCAAGTGTCACATGAAAGGACAGGCTGTTCCCATAACACTGGGATAGCTACGTTAATGGAAGCCTTCACCTGAGTTAAAAGAAACACCTGAACACCCTGTGGCCACGTTATTCTGTAATTATCCGTTTTAGACATTTTGACCTTGCTTTGATAAATAAAAGTACATAAGGGTTACATGCTTCCCTGCAGGGGATCAAACAGAAAGAAGATTTATAGATCACAAATGCTAGTTACACAATGTAAAAGCAATATTAAAAGCTCCTCTGATACCACAAGAATCTCAATATAGTAAGAACAGAGAAAGTTTATGTTAATTAATGGTGACCACTTGCAAAGATGGATTGTGTACTGTTGTACTGATTCTGAGTGACAGTTTCCCGTTTATAAAGGGGCATAGGGAAGAGAAAGGTTGAATAACTCGGAGGATGACATCGCAGTGAAAAAACTAGGAATGCTTAGCTGGAAAGACAGGGAGGTGAGAGGAGAGGGATGCGGGACCAGTTTGCGAAAGGTAAATAAAAGGCTGCTACAAACAAAACTTACATGTAGATTGCTTACAAAGGTTGTGTAATCTGTGGATATTTGTGATTACGTTAAGGAATTACATTGCTATTTTTCATTTGTTAGGGCAGGGGGTAGCTTAGATGACTTCTTGAGGTCTTTTCTAATACTAACTTTCTTTCAGTCTATTGATGATGTTCACAGTACTTTTATTTAGGTCTCAAACATAAAAGAATTCTTTACTTCTGTAATCTAGAGTCTTAGGATCCCCTAACAGTAGATATGACCGTGGTGGTATCTTAACTGACTTGCTAGTGCAGTCTCATGAATGTACTAAATTAATATGTCTGTAGGACTTCTTTGACGAAGAAGGAGAAAGGTAGTGTTTATACTGAGTTCCGGTTCCACTCAGTAGCTGTGAATGTACATCTGAAGCAAGCAGCACAGAAAGCTGTAATGCATGCAGCTTTTGGGGCACAAATTCTTAGATGTTCAGATTGCTGTAACTTTAAAGTACTGCTGAATAAATATTACCCAGAAAGATCATAATACCTTTCCAAGATTTCTCACTTCTGCTAACCTGTCAATGCCAAACAACGCACACTAAATCTGTTCTGTATTGGAACAAAAATTTGTGCAAGTATTCTCATATTTGTTTTTATGAGAGAATGAGAGCAATGTGATTCAAGCCATTATATATTTTGGTTTTGGGGTTTTTTTTTCCATATATACATGGTTTATCCCTTGAAATGAAAATGATATTTGCATCTCTGGTCGTATGTATGTACGGTAAAGTCTATTTGTACATGCAAAAACATTTAAGAAGAATATGCTTTTCAGTATTCATATTACATGAACTGAAAATAGCCAAACCCTTACTAGTAAGCATAATGACGATCAGGTATATAGTGCCACAGCAAGTGGTTGCTCCCTGCTTAGCGGGAGGGCTTGAAAGCAGTTGTAAATGGTTTCACCAGTCCAGCGGTTTTGAACACTTAGCTATTGTGACTTTCTTCTTTTGGCTTCTTCACTGCTCATACTGCTTGTCACATATGCCAAGAGTCGAATAGAGAAAACCAGTCGGTCTTTCCTACTTTGTCAAACAAGTAATTCCTGAATTCTAAAGCTTTTACATTCTTGTTCTTCTTTCTTCTTTCTTGTTCTTTTCTCTCCAAACTGAGTTTGAACTCCTTGGACTCAGTGCCAATTTTCATCTTTATTTTCTGTCATTTGCCTCCCACATTTTCAGTAAGTGCCGTATGTCACTCAACTTTCTGTAATGTCCTCAGGTGTGAAACACATTCTGTTCTGTGTACCAGGTAGTTACCCATTAATTTCTGTTTCCTCTTAAACACACTTCTACAAGAAGATATCCAACAGTGCTGCACTTAAGGGAAGAATCTGTAATATGCATAAACATGTGTATTTGTCGGTGAATGCTTTTCTGCTCACTGCAATTCCAGTTCTTAAGTTCCATCTTTTGTAGATCTTATTTGTAAAAATTGGCTTTACAAATGATCAGGTTTTGCTACCCTTAATTGCACAAAAGGCACTGTAACAACATTAATAATGACTTTAATCTGCCATTTTAAAAATCTGCTTTTCTGCACATTGCTGTTCATCATGCTATTTTCTGCTATCTCTTCAAAGTTTATAGCTGTGACTTGCAGTTTTCCAAAACTACTCTCCATTTATAGGCTATTAGCCACTCCAGATGTAGATATGAGGACAGGAGATACTCATGTTCATCAGATACTAATTCATCAATGACATTCTCATTCATTTTCATTTCTAAGTATTATAAAGCTCAGGGATAAATGGTTTTAATGTGTTAAAGCTCTCCAAGATTTAAAAAAAATGTGTGTTTCCTTACTGTGGCAGGGCAAACACTTTAAGAAAAAGCCTGATTAAAGTGGAAAAAAAACATGAAAACTGGGCTGGTCCTGGTTTTGGTCTTCTTCCCCGAAGCCTGAGGAAATTTAGTCACTTCATTACTCAGGATCCTCCAAGCAAATCATGGAAGGGCCTGATGGATTCCCAAACAGGCAATGCCTGGAGCTGACAGCGGTGCCTGGCACCCACCCAGGTGCTGGTGGGGGTAGCCCTAAGGACTGCAGTATTAGTAGAGGGGTTCTAATTAAAGAAAGATGCTGTTGCCATTAACTGTTTCGTGCTGTGGATTGCAGGTACAACGGCTGATCATTTGGAATGCCTGCTAGATTCCTGGGGAGGGGGGGGAAAGCTCTTTGGAACTCTGTTCTGAAATGGTGTAAATCTGACATGGGTTTGGTGAGCCACATTAGATGTGGGCTTTCTACTAAGGCAGTGAAGTCAACAGGTTAAATTTATCTTGCTGTTACTATTACAGGAAAAACAATAATTACACATTTTTCCTTTCATTAATTTCTTGATAGATATGCTGCTTGTAGAAAGGCACAGACTAAATCTCTCAAATCCATCTTCTAAAAAATCATCCTCTCTGGGAAAAAAAGTCTTCTAAAGGCTTCAGCTTGAAGGGTTTTTGAGTTGTTTTCCTTGTGTTCTTTTCTGAAGAAACTGGCCTCTAATGAGCAGATCTGATTTCAAGCTTCTTTGAACTTGCATTGGGAAGAGTACAATTTGTAAGCTTCAGGTCAAAATTTGAGGGAATTTCCTTTTGTTTATGCAGAGTTTTCTGTGTGATGATCCTCACTCTTTAGAAAGTATGCCTACTACAAGCTAATACAGAGTTTCTAAAACAAGGACTGCAGGAATAGACTACATAAGGATTGAGTGGATGGATTTCTTTTTGCCAGTCTTGCAGCTGAAAGTATTTTTTTCTTGTTATTTTTTTCCTATGAAATAGAGATTCTGAGGCGATGACAGTCTCTTTTTTTATGTGAGCTGTTCTGTATAGCTTACCTTTTCCTCCAGCCTACTCTCAGCCATGCAGCCTCTGAAGAATAGTAATGAAGCAATATCAAGCAATGGATAGTCAGTGTCCTCACTGATAAAATTTATTTAAACACAAAATTCTGTAGGTGCTTTGTTGTGATGGGCATTAAATAGACTGAGGACTTTAAAACATGGGAAGGCAAAATAAGTAGCTAGTTGATTACTGACTGAAATTATTGTTTGATTCAGGTATAATAAAGTAATTTAAGACCCAGGTGAGGTTTTATTAGCATGTGTTTCACTTTGCCTAACTTTTAAAATAATATGGTGTTCTTTCAGCAGCGCTCAATACCATACGTTCTCACGGTGCGTGGGTCAAGTCAGAACGTGACCCTGAACTGCTGTGCACATGCTTTCTTCTGGAGTGGAAATGGAGCTGGAGCCTTTCACTTTAGGGCAAACCCAAACTTTTCTTTGCATCTATCATCATGCTTAGTTCATTGCATTGAAGTGAGCAATGCAAAGCTTTTCTTCACCACTGGTTTTATCTTTCCACTTTCTCACTGTATTACTTGGAACTGATTTTGGTGAACTCCACTATCTAGATTATGTGCAACCCCAGTAACAAAGATTCATTTGGGGAAGAACAGTTTGGTTTACTTCACTGACAAAGGATATCTTTGAAAATAAAAATGGGATCTAGGCTGTTAAGTTTCTTCTTTTTTTTTCTCAACCTTTATCGGTTTTACCCTCTTTCTTTCCCCAGAAAAGGCATAGTAGGCTTTAAAAACTCTATCTGGGAGCAGAAGAAATAGTACAGGTTTGGGTTTTGTGCGCTAAGGAAAAAGTTTATCGGACTCTTTTGTTGATCCCCATAGATTCATTACATGGAGAAAGGCTCCAAAATGTCAGTCAAAGCTTAAGGCAAAGCCTACAGCAACCCTGATGTGTTAAAATTAAAAACATAAATAATGCAGATGATAACCCTTTCAAGCTCAGACTCATTGCTCGTTTTGCTACTAGAAAGATTTTTCTTTGTTGCTTTTGTTATTCAGGGGATATAGTTGTGCTGGATCTGGATGGAATCAAGCTATCTTTCTTTGTAGCAATGTGTATGGTGCTGTGTTTTGGATTTGTGACGCAAGCAGTGCAGGTAACACACCAATGCTTTGGCTGTGGCCGAACAGGGCTTGGGCAGCATCAAGGCTTTGCTTTGTCTCACTGCCCCACCATCACCAGCACTCAGTAGGGGAGGGATCGGGGTGGCAAGAGGTTGGGAGGGGACACAGCCAGGCCAGCTGACCCAGACTGACCAAAGGGATATTCCGTACAATATCATGTCATGTTCAGCAATGAAATTGGGGTGGTGGAAGAAGGTGAGGGGGCATTGTCTGCCAAGGTAGCTGTTGCTCAGAGACTGTATGGACATCAGCCTGTGGCTGTTGGTGAGCAATTGCCTTTGCATGACTTGGGTTTTTTCCTTCTTTACTTCACTTATTAAACTGTATGTTGACCCAGGAGTTTTGCTTTGCCTTTTCCTGCTCTCCCCCTGCCCTGCTGCAGGTGAAGTGAGCAAGCGGCTGTGGGGGTACTTAGCTGCTGGCCAGGGTCAACCCACCCCAGTTGGATGGAGGTCTAAGTATCTCACGCGTGTTTTCAGTGTCAAGGGGTATTTGTAAATTGTGTCTGTACCGGGATTCAGTTTTGGATGTTTCCCACCTCTCTTAGTGCTGACGTGGCTCCGCGCAAGGCGGAGGGTAAAGTACCACAGTTCGTGTGGCCACAGACATTTCTGACATAACAGATCAAACAGAGCTGGAGCCACTGTCAGCTGTGGAGCTTGTGCCAACAGGCAGACTTGTCAAGTGTTGCTTCTCTTTCTGGGCTGATGTTTGAAAAGTTGGCATGATTCAGTGTCTCTGAGAAAATATTATACCTTTGGAATAGAAAGCGAGCATACTCCCACCTCCAGTTTATTCTCTGTCCTGTGAGATGAAACTGGGGAACAATTATGTATTCAGATCCATACAGATTTTTCAAATGTCTGTGACAGACCATACATTAACATGCCACATAAGCATTTTCCCAATAATAATGTGGAAATAATTACTTTTCGTTGATGGGATGACTGCACCCACTTTCCCTTTGGAATGGCAGTTGTGATGTGCTATTTGAAGCAGTATCTCAAGCCCTATATCAAACCCATGGGCCTTTTCCTGCCCTAAAATTTATGCTGAGCTGTAGGGAACGACAATGTGTATGATGGATGTGCTCATTCACTGACTACTCTTGCAGCTTTTCTTTTTTCATGACACTTGGTTCATCAAGACCTCATTATCTTGTGTCGCTGAGACATACAGTCAGTCCCTTGCTTAAGATAACTTAGGTTGCCACAGACAGCTCGGAGGTAGTAGGGAATGGAGGCCGTGTCTTTCATAGCATAATAACAAGTTCACGTCCAATTCATTTTGTCACACTGTCCACCAGAAAAAACACACTGGCTTCGGTGTGATGTGTCTGTGATCTGCTGATTATTATCTTCCCCTCAAGTCAGAAACAGAATCCCCTAATGTTTAGATTTAGTTGAAGTGGTGTGAAAAATTGATGGCACCAGCAAAATTAAGTCCCTAGGAAAAATTGCTGGGTTCCCAACCAACATTTCCTAGTGTTTTCTTTTTCAATAGTTAAAAAAATTCTCAGATAATGAGAATTGAATTTTATATCTTTAGTATTTTTTCATGGCACATGTTAATTGTTTGCTAGCCAATTCTGGTAATAATTAGTAAGCCAGTAGCTTCTTACAAATAGTTTTGTCAACCAATAGTGGACTAACATGAGCCTATCTCCCTAGACTGATAAACAAAGGCAAAAAGATTGTTTTTCTTACTATTTATACCAGATTTTAAGTGGAAGAGGTTTAGTTCTGATTTGGAATTGATTTCGATCCTTTCAGCTTCAAGGGAGACCAGATTACACTTCTATTAAGGCAGAGATTTATCTGATGAAACACGAATTAAGGATCTGCACAGCCAGGTCCCTAATTACCCAAATGATTGCCCTGTCAATTACCAGTTTCCAGGCTCAGATGGCCATTTTGTCTCTGGGCGATCTGGGCTCATAATGTTTCTTGCTTCTGTGCTCTTTCTTGCTGCAATCCAGGCAAAGCCAGAAATCTTTCCTTGTGCCCCTTTTCTCAGAACCCTTCTTGCACAAGAGGATGCACTCACTGATCTCCATTAGCTGTCTACTTGTTGATATATTGACCTTATTTTAAAATTAATTTCAATTACTGACCCAGACCACTTTTCCCTCCAATTTCTTGGGAATTCCAGTTGATTAACAAAGAAATATATATTTGAATTCTAAACACTTCTATAATTTTTGTAAAAATAAATGTGGGGAGGGGGAGGAGCGAGGGTTGTTTAATTGCATTAAATTAGTTGAGATGGAATAGCTTATTTTAATTTAGTAAATTACTCTGTGGGTAATTATAAGGAGATTGACCTGTTCTACTCGTGTTCTAACTTTCTGATGGCATCAGCAATAAAAAGCACAGAGGACCTGTTTTAATCATTAAAATTGCAAAGGCCTGTCAGAATACTCAAATAAAACAGGTCTTCTGAGTAGCTGGCATATTTATGTAAGTGCTTTCAAAGTAAAAATGCATTCTATGGATGTATCGTTAAAACATTGAAACATGAGGAGTACAGCAACAAAGTTTTCAATCTTAATTATATCTCATCTCAATTACAGGTACAATGTAGCCTGTATTTCTAGTTTTCTGCCTATAAAATTAAATTATCTTTGTTGATAAGAAAGTATAGTACCCATCTGTCAGGTAGATGTGTTAAAAGCAGTAAGAACTTCAGATGTCTGTTCATTTTTTGTATTTGTAGCTGCACGTGTCTGAACAGTGAACTACCATAGAGTTTTTATGATTTTAATTTAATTTCTCAAGCATTAACTTAGTTCGCTCAGAAGTGAAATCACCCAACATTACTGTCTGGGTTGTGGACTGATGAATTATTAACCAAGTAGAATTAATAAAATGTACATATTTGTACGGTGGTATAAGACACTTTGCAGTCCTGTGTCAGTAACTGTCACCTAAGTGCACATGCAAAGGTTCTGTCCCTTCTAGAGCACGTCTCCAACGCAGTAGAGAGCAGTGGTGAGTACATGTGCGATGGGAACAAGGCTGAGTGCAGCCAAGTTATTGTGAAGTTTATTTATTTGTTTTTAAAGGTCTGCGAGGGAATTAAAATTCAATCCCCTTTAGACATTTGCGTCAGGCCTGAAAAATGTCACTGGGCTCATTGCATTTAGTGATGAGCGCTTGATTGCAGTAGGAACCAGAAGTGAAAAACCCAGCTCGGAAGCCAGACTGAAGGCAGGGGGTGAGGTGGCAGTTGCACGATTCATTATCCATCTCCTTCCAACTCTGTCCTGCATTGCAAGAACCGTGGCTTTAGTATCTCATGGTTTGGGCCGTGTCTGAATTCATGTGGCTGTGCTAATAAATGCTAAGTGAATTCAGATTTATCGCTCATGAATAAACTGCTTCTGAAGCCCTTCGCTAAGAGGGTAAAGTGATAATCAGTGTCTGGACACAATGGGAGTAGAACTGAAGGGACGTGTAACAGTGGAGTCTTGGTGGCAAACCTTGGTGGGCTGAGCCACACCTTTTCAAGCAGGCTGATATCTGGGATGCAAGGTCTTGACTAAGAAGTGGAATGAGACCAAATATTAAATAAACAAGAGATAAAAATCTGTCAGAAATGTACAATTCAGAAAACAACTGAAAAAAACCATAGGTGAAAATTCAGGAAGATAACTCAGGTTTACCCTTTCATGCCCTCTATAAGGAATAGCTCATGGGGAGTTTAATGCACCATCTGTATTGGGTTCTTTTAAGTGGATCTATGTCTTCATAGTTCATACATGTATTTGTGACATCGGAAGTGGCGACAGAGCATTGATGGATATAGATTTTCAGCTGCCTGAATCTCAGTGGATTATAATGAGAAAGATGCAGTTGACATCAGCTTTTTAAGTAAACTAAAACATTGTTTCTCTAAGAACTCTAAATCTGGTTTTGAAAACAGAAAATTACTAAAACCCACAGAGAGGCGGTTTTGTTTATATTCTCTCTTGCTGTTAAAACATTCTACAAGTAGTGTTAATGTATAGGCAAGTTCATTCTTCAGTATCAAGCTCAGATACTGAAGATCTGGAATAACAGGAATCTCCTTTATGTGTTTCAGACCTGAGCACTCTGATATTACCCAGTCTAGAAGAGCCACTAGGAAAGATTTCAGTATCTTGGTCTTCAACAATATTTCAGAAAAAATAACCAAGTGAGACAACTTTATGGTCTGGCCTGTTATTTATTATTGTGGTCTCTACTCTAGACAATGTAGAGTGCTCAAGCAGCAGGTTAGTAATGCACTGGCTTTCCTGTGGGTAATTAGTTGGGTGAATGGACAGCTGATTGGAATCAACAAAGAACTTTACTTAGGGAAGAAGTCCTTTGTGAACTCCAGTGATCCTGTGTTTGGCTACAGAACAATGTATTTAATCTCCCATAGGACAGGCTCTGTCATTCCAGCCAGGACTCTAGAGTGCACTTGACAGCATCCATGTGCTGACAGAAGTATCACACACACACTTGCTTGCTGATTTTAGGAAATAAAATGTGGATTAAATGTGGTAGAATCAAGCCAGCACGTGCAGGCTTCCAGTGTGAGAAGAGGTAGGGCTGTGTCTACAGGTAGGAGCTGGAGTGTCCTCAGGGCTGGGCTGTCTGGACCAGGGACCTGAGCAGAGTTTACCATTTACTTTCCAGCTCACTTGCCTGATTATCTTTCAGGGTAAGCCTTGGCACAGGGAACAGACAGGAAAAAGACAGTGCTCATGTATCCTGAAGCAAAATCAGGTTATGGGCAGAGCACCCACAAGGTCTTGGATGACTGCTGTTTAAACAAGTTAGGAAACAGCAGCATTGAGAAAGACATTACCAAACAAAAAGAGTAGCGAGCCCTCTCTCTGTAAGGGCGTCAGGGACCTGGCAGACATCGCCATGACTTTCTGTTTTTTTAACTAGATACTAGACAGAGGAAGTTAAATTGCACTGATGTGTTATTTAGGTTTGTTTTCAAAGATGAGAGGAGCTGTAATAATAGCTCTGGGTAGCAGTGGATGCAAAAATAACTGGATTTTTAACCTGCCTCTGGTGTCTGGAGTCTATTCACTGGCCTCTCATGTATTGCCAAACAGACACACAGACTATCCGGGTACTGCCACTATCAAATAGTGTTACGTTTCAACAAACATAAAGAGAATAATTTGTACTGTTTCTGTGGGGTTCCAGTCAACTTAGAAACATGATCCTATCCACGCACTAGACTTCACAAAAAGGCTTGTGTACTGCCCCTGTCCAATATTTGTAAAACTTTCAGCTGCAACAGTGTATTTTTCTGGACTTCCAAAACATCTGTCTTCAAAATCTAGTCAGCAGTTATCACCTAAACAAAACCATTTATTTCTGGGAACAGCTTAGTTCTGTCGTCAGTTACTCAGAAAAGCAATGTAAGCTGTCCAGAATTTAAGAGGAGAAACCTTTTTCCTTTATACTGTCACACAGAGAAGTCAAGAAACAAGAGTCCTGCTTGGTGTGTAATTATCCCTGTCCTCTGCAGAAAGGGATGAAATGGCAGGAGCGGCAGGGGAAATCAGTGCAGAGCTTTCACATCCCGCTCAGCAAATCAGCTGGTGCAGTCAACACCCCTTCAAAAAACAAGAGAAACGATGGGCTCCTCTGCTCCATGTTGAGAAAGCATCATGAAGCCAGCTACCAGTCAAAAGCCATCCGAGCGTGGTCGCACTGCCAACCCTGTGACTCGGGGTGTGTTATGCCCCCACCTGCCTTCAGCTGATCGGGCTTTATCCCACCCGCTGCGTGCAGATACGGGCTTCTCATACCATCCTGTTTCAGCGTTTTGCATTGCTCTTCAGACGAGCAGGGAGACAAAGATTTGTTTTATTTTACAGTTTTATTTGCATTTAATATTTTTCTCAGTGGATTTCCTTCGTCAGAAACGAACTTTTAATCCCTCTTCTACAGGAATTTTGAGTAAATGTGGGGACAAAGAGTGGTTGATTACCCCTTCCAAGACAGGTTTGACACTTCACATACCTGATTCTTTTCTCATCTAATTCCTCCACATGCTTTTGTGATGGTGTTTGGAGTTGTTTCCTTGACGCCGTTATGGCATACTTGAGATTAAATATTGCCACGGAGCTTCTTTGAGATCTTTTCCATATCTTTGTTTTCAAAAGTCAGTCCCTGGAATTGCTGTGCTTTTGTGATGAAATTCGCTATCTTGATTCGGAACATAAAGCCTTCTCTCTCGTTTCTCCATATCCTGATTTCTTGGGTAGCACAAAAGAGAATTTCACATATTAACTAAATCCATTGTTTTCTAAGATTTAGTGAATTTTAATTATTTTCAATGAAAGCTTTTCTTTGGTCTGTAATTAAAAAAGAGGTTCAAGCCTTTCTTGTTAGTTAAGTTATTCTTTGAAAGAATTAATGTTTTCTGTGTTGTTCCAACAGTCTCTCCGGTTCGTTAGTAAGTTTTGTTACTGTTTTCAGTATGTGCCTACCAAAACTGGGCTCCTCTGCAGGCACTAAGCCAGGAGAGTGGAGCAGTGGGGAGGTGAGCAGTGGATAAATAGGTGACTATAGAAATAGTTTCTCCCCACTGTCACCCATGGTGCATCCAGTGTTAGCCGACAAGAGGAACACATTCTCTCGGCAGTGCATTCACTGTCCAAGGTTTCAGGCATTTTCTCTACTTTTATAGCACCAATGTGGCATTCAGGTAGTCCGGAGGGATTTCACCTGGTTTCTGCAGGAGCTCGGTGGTGTCTTAAAACGCATTTCTCTCCCGTGGCAGAATGCTCTGATGAGACCCCCAGTAAAGCATTTCCTCAGGCGCCTTTTTCCCGTCCCACCGCTCGCTGCCCAGCACCTACGAGAGGTTGATAAAATCTGTTCTCTTTCCTTTGGCAGTAAACAATACTGTGAGATGTGTGTGTGGAGGTGGGGAACAACGTGACGAGCTTGGCTGTTTTGCTGTGCTTAGGATGTCAAGGGGGCATTCCTTCCTAATACCTTCAGTTTGCACTCATAATTAGAAATGCTGTAGTCCTAAAAAGATGTAGAAATATAATTAAAATCAAACATAATTCTTCCTGGGGCAGAAATTGGCAGTGATATTTTCTGTTCCCAAGGATATATCCAAAGCAATAAAATGAGCCCTTGTTTGTAGACAGATGGGAAGCTTCCCGTGTAGGACAGAGGAATATGTGTGGCTGTTTGTACCTTCATCTTACCAAGAGGGACCAAAAGAGAAACATTGTTCAAGTGAAGATGTTCAATCAACTTTTATCATATTTGCAGAAGATGCAGTTTATCTGTCTGAGGGATAATTGGACACCAGATGACAAAGCGAGCTAATTTTATAAAAAGTCTGAGGAATAAAGATTTTAGTCTGCAGCTATGCCTCATTCTGTTCTGTTCACAATAAAAATAATAACATCTTTCCTGTGACACAGCCATGTTAGCATTTATGTTGCAAATGACTGGCATAGCAACTTGATAGAAAAAGACGTAAAGATTCTCCCTGTATGCAGCCATTTTGATCAGGAGATAAAAATGACCAAGTTGTGGAAGTAGTATTATCTGGGTCACTGAATCAATTTTGCACCAATTTATGACTGTGTAGGAAAACAGACAAATAGTCTTTAAGTCCTGTTAACAGATTAGATCCATCACTCACGCTCAGCTTTTCATTTTTAGGGATATGAATACCATAAGCACTGAACATGACTCTCAGCTCATAAATCAGTTTTGAAACAAAAATCTTTTGAGGTCTGCAGGGAATATTTACAGAACTGCTGTATAAACCAGCAATACAGATGTCCAAAAGCAGATGAAGATTAAATGTTATATCTATAACCTTAGAAGTTGGAGAGTTTTAGGAAGGATGTTATCATTTTCGTGGGCTGACAAAAGAAGAAACACCATTTGGTCTCTCCCTCATTCATTCTTAAGACTTCTAAAAATGTTAAGTGCTACTAAATTTAATCAAGGAGATGAAGTGCCAATCTGCAAAATTAATCGAACCTGCTCATGAGAAGCATTGATGAGTATTTTCTTAGAAAATCCGTATGCATGGTGGATAGCAGTTTCAGTATCCTTCTGAGTTGCAGAGAAATTCAAGCTGATAGAAGCTCAATAGACTCTGCTTACCGCCTGTTCGGCTGTTAAAGGAAAGAATATGTCAAATCATCCACTGATAGGATAACGTGTTGCCAAGACCAAGATATTTTCAGTTAACATTTACTTATATACAGTATGGAAATGTCATATGTAAAGCCTGTTGCCATGTTCCCTTATTAATTTGGGTTTGTGTTTGTTTGTTGAGATACTGCTTACACAGGCACTGTGAATGATACTCCTGCTGGAAATGCAAAGCAAGAGCTTGTTGCTGTAGTTCTTTCTACAGGCTTCAGTTTGTTCATCTGCTAGGTGCCCTGCCTGCTACTCTGCTTGAGTAATATCATCTGGGACTGGGACTGTAACTGGAGATGTACAGGGTGTTACATGAAGTGGTGTTGGCAATTTTAGCAGCTCTGCTCTGTAACCGTCACTGAACCAAGTGCTGAACTGTGCTAGGCAGCTCGGTGCCGCTGCAGGGTTTGTCTTTTCCAGGTGTCCTCAAAACATTCAAGCATAAAGAGTTTTGCTGAACTCCGGGTTAATTTCTGCCTCTCTGTAAGATTTCCTGGGGAACATCTAGTATTTTTTGCTTTCTGATCTCACTGGTTGAGTAATGCCTTCAGCTCAAGCTGTCTACATTCCCATAAATAACTGTATTTTGGCTCTGGCAGAGGTGATTGCTGATTTTGAACAAGGACAGAAGTGGTAGCGCTGACCCATAGGCAGATGGTCCATTGTCTGTCTTGAGTGAGATTTTAGGAAAAAAATAAAGTTTATTTTCTCAGTTGTTTCTATATCAACAGATTAAATAGTCCCCCAAATATTAGACTTGTACAAAATACCGGTATCTGATTATGTTATGCAAGAGCGGCATAGCAGTTCATGACTCATGGCTTATTCTGTATCCTGAAGGGAGCTTGGCTGGAGGACAGTGAGAGTGCAGGGAGTTGTATTTTCATCCTGTTGTACTTCTGTAGCATAAACACAGTCCAGCTACCTGCTTCCAGTCTGTAAGTAGCTTGCATATAGAGGCTTGCTGCAGTTTGGTCCATGGGACGAGAGTCTGATCAGCTGAACTAAGCACACCTTGCTGCCAGAAGCACAGTGTTTTGGGGAAGCTGCAGCTAGCACTAATTAGGTGTGGGTGGGGGGTAGTAGGTTCCATGAAATCTAGTCCTGCTTTCTGTAGGATATTCTGAGGATTGCTAAAAATACCTGTCTTTACACCTTCACTGCTTCTTGATTGCTTGGAGAGGAAAAGATTGGGTTTACTTCTGTCGCTGACATACATTTTTGATGTTTGGAGTAGATTTTAAATACCCCGGTGGAGAAACCCCTTCTTCTCTGCCACATGCAGACATGATTTTGTCCTGGTAGAGCATTTGGAAGGGAGCTGATGTGTAACCCGAAATGGGAGCTGGAGCTGAGGGGCTGTGCCAGGGCGATGGAAGTGAAGCGGATGAGAGCTCCCTAGAAAGAGTCAAATGAGGAGGGAGAAATGTAGACTGGCCGGACGCCTCGGGACGGAACTGTTGTGGGAATTTTGATACAGTTCCCACAAAGATTTCTGACAGTGTAACAGCCTTTTGAGAGCTGCAGCCCCCAACTGCCGTTTCAAGGGCCAAAGGACGCCTGCAGAGAGGAAGAGGGAAGAAAGCGTGGGAGTCCGGCGGTCACTTCCTGAGCCGTTCTGTCTGGAGATGCTGTAACGTCACCTGGCTCGCTCAAGCACCACACACTGCGAGAGAAGCTGCGAGGCCGGAGCACGCTCATTCTTGCTGGTTTTGTGCTGTTCAGGGGTCAGTGAGCCTGCAGTTGTAGGAAATTAATCAGCTGTAGTACCTGTAGGGCCTCAGACTCAGTGTTGGGAATTGCATTCCTGGGACCTCCCACGTGGCAGAGTGAGCTTCGATGCTTGGGACTCTTCTCAAAAGCAGGCATAGCCGCGTTCCTGCCCTCTTCATGGCTGAAGGTTAAGGTCTGTCTTTGCTGCAAAGAGCAAGGCTTTTTGTAGCATGAGACTGAAAACTTGAATACTTCTTTTCGTCTTCTGGTGCTTTGAGGTTTTGCATTTATGGAAATCGTGCAAGCGTGAAGCGCTGGTCTTGTTTTGGGAAAAGTTATGTCTAGCCTAAATGCAGAAAGGAAGAAGCTGGTAATAGTCCCCTTTTCCCCATTTCTCCTTCAAACTCTGATCCCCCACTTACCGCATAGTCTGCTGCTTCTGTTTCTCTGTTTTTGATCTCCCTTTGTGAACTTCTGCCACTGACTCTGATTTTGCACGGGTTACCAAGAAATGATTCTCAAGGAACTGGTTTAGGAAACAGATTATCTGTATGTTAAAATATCAACCAGTTCACTGCGTGTGAGACTGTAATTGGTATATTTACCGATTAAAGCAGATACCGTTATTCTGCTTAAAGCTCAGTCCATCAGAAACTGTGTTATTTTACAGTCTGTATGCGATGCCTGAAGAATAGCGCTCTCACAGGCAGCTCTCAGGCACCTCTAAACACAGGTCTGAGTTACCGATGCACTTCGATACTCAAATCATCACTTTGCGTATCTCAAGGGCAGGCAGGTGGGTTTTTTACTGTTCTCTGAGGGTTATAACTGCCTTCATGAAGCAGTACCTAAAGGAACAATGTTAGCATGCCATGGAAATGACTTTGCTGTCATACATTAAAGAATCCTGTGCTAAAGTTATATGCACAGAAGCTACTAGTGCTTCCTCCCCTCCACTTAGCAAGCTGTTTATCTCTTGAAGGGATGGAAACTCTTCATTTTATTTTCCACAGATTTCCTTATGGAACAAACAGTATAAACAATACCTGTAAAATGAAGCTTTGGGCATAAAAAGAGGTAATATTTGTGCTTAATTTCTTTTCTCCTTCCCATCCATGTCATGTTCCACATTTGCATATGAAATTCATCTCCCACCCTTTCCCAGGAGCGTTGTTAGTGTCCTGCTGTGCCCTCCCACACAACTTGGCCGATACTAAAAAACCTTTAAATCTATCTTTGAAAATGTAGTTTGGGAACTACATTTTAGACAATATTTCTGTTTAAATTAGTTTTTCCATGTTCCCAAATGTTAAAGAAATAGAAGATAGAGAAGCTAGCAGAAGGGCAGATCCTGATGCTGCTGAAGTATGTCTTTTCTGTGATAGACTGCTAGAAATAATATTCTCTGGGCTGAGCTGATGAACCTGAAGCTTTAAGCCATGATGTATGTACAATTGCATTCAATTCCATGGAGCAGAGGAGGGGTCAGGAAAGAATGCATTAGGACCAACATCTGCTGCCTAAGCACAGCAGTCAGAAGCAGCTGTTGCTGAGATTTCTGAACCCTTACTGTCATTGCTGGGACCTCAGCTAAGTGGCTTGTTATTCTCACAAGGAGTTAAAAGTAGGATCAGAAATGACCGTTTGGTCATTTGATGTGGCTGTGCCTACAGGAAAAAACCACTAAGGAAAAACAAGCATGCATTTTTTGCATAGCTGTTGGATGCACCTCTGTAAAAAGGTAGGAATGCTGAGACACACTTGGTTTGCATCCCAGCTGCGGTAAGACATTTCTGATGGTCCATCACAACCACCATACCATCTGCTTTTTCCAGGCTATTTATTCCATCCTTGTCTAGCCTCTTTCCTTTCTGCTTTAAAAGCAAACACATTTTCTCAAACCTGTTAACATTCACTAAATTATTTTTTAAACCCATTCAGGAAAAATTAATCTGGGCTCCATCTTGTCAAATATTCTGTCACTGGAGCAGCTATGGCTTCTGAGGGAAGAAAATCCTGCTATCAATTAGAGTTACAATGTGGTGACAGTGTGAGCGATGTACTGTCTACTCTGGAAGGGCCTCTTGCCCTCTCATCGGTTAGTCATCAAAGGTACAAGCTGCCCAAGTTTTTGTGTAACTTTGAGTGTGTCAGTTCTCATCATGATTTACGTGGAAATGTCCGCAAGTAAAAAGTAGGCTAATCCTTGACCACCTTCTCGAATCAGCACTTGAAGAATAAGGTGCTATTTCTTCATCCTACCTGTGGTATTTTATAGTTGTGTTTTTGAAAGTGTTTGTTACTGATTTTAGAAAGAGGTATGGATTTCCTAGTTGTAAAAACATACATCTTTTCATTGAACCCTTGCCTTCAGTGATAGTGGCGACAGGTTCATTATGCAGTGCATTGAATCAGTTTTACATTCTTGCTTTTAAACATCCTCCTTAATCTTATAAGAAGGTCTATAAAAATGCATGGCTTATCTGTACAGTACTTTGTAGTCTGGTATCACAGCCTCCCTAAGATGTGTCCTCTTTAATCAGAACAGTACTGATCTCCTCTTCCCGCTGCTCATTATTGTTGTCGTTTGTGTTACATTACAGTGAGCATTGCACAAACAGGACATAGAGACCAGCCCCATAACTTGTTAATCATCCTTCATATGGAAGTGTCTGCATTCCTTTAATCATTTAAATCGATCCCTTTAGAGTCTTCTGTCCTGTCGCCCCAAAAAACTTCATGTCAGTGTCTGTTACCAATGACAGGAAATGCACAAAATGTTTTTGCAAAAAAAGTGCACTGCTGATTTACATAATGAAACTGCAGAGCTGCTTCCCTAGCCCATTTCTTAACCACGCTCAGAGGGTGTTGAAAGGAAAGACTTGAGAGTCCTAAGACACCTCCGTGCTCCTACCAACCCCACTGTGAGAAATCTGCTTTGAGAAGCGCTGTGGCACAGAGACGGGAGGTTTCATGGAGCTGTCTCTGATGGCTTCTCTTACCTTTCTTGGGCACCTAACTCATTTAAATGCACAGAAGGTGCAAATAGATTTAAGTTATGATTACTGGTTATATATTACTTTGCTTTTACTAACAAGCAGTTCCACCTGCTGCCATGCGTCTCTTTTGCCTAGCTTTCTTGGGCTCCTCTGTGTCCTCCTAGACATGTTTGTTTTCTACATTATATAGTATCACCACGTTTGTGTCGTGCCCATTTTCCAGATGGCCATTGAATTTTGTAGTCTGAAGCCAATATAAGACATTACGACTCTCTTTAAACATATATGGTTTGCTACTTATTTCCACTGTATTTTTCCGCTTCTGGGCTAGAGCTATACATTTTGTCCATGCTGCTTGGGATTTCTGAGTGCATTTTGTCATGCTGACTTTGACTTGTTCGTACAAGGCTCTACAGTTTTTGGCACTCCTTCTCTTTCTAGCTAATGTGGTAAAAGTTACTGGAAATGCTAAATTTGGGGGTCATATTTCGGTGAAGAAATAAGAGCAAGAGGCTCCAGTAAGAGATCCTTTCTTCCGGCAGCTGATGCTATTTATGTTCCCAAAGAGCCTGGTTCCCATTATACCTAAGGGAACAGTCTATCACGTTTAGGAAGGGCCTCAGGGAGCTAGGCTTTCCCTCACAACCTGCAATGAAGATACTGTTTGAAGGCATTTAAGTTGTTGTCTTTCCCCTGCTCCAATGAATGCAGTATATTTGGAATATTTAGTGAGTGTTGCCAGTGCCACTTTGTTCATGAACTAATTCAGTAACTGAGACAGTTTTGAATTCAGTTCTGGAACCAAGTCCTGTCTTTGTTTGGAAGACCTAAAGACCAGGTTTTCCTTGGTTTGTGATTCAGGGATATCTGTGGTAGGTATTCATGTTCTCTTAATGCTATTCCTCTGGTCTCTTAGTCACAAGTTTTTGCTGAAGAGAGAATCTTTTCCTGCTCAGGAGAGGAAGAGACCCTTTCTGCTGTCTGTGCAGCTGGTGGTGCACCTGAAAGCCCCCCGTGAGCAGTAGGATCTGGGCAGACCTCCAGGAAGCTGCGTGCCGTTGCGCTGTTCCCACGTCCAGACACAACTGCCACATCAAAGATGTGTGGCTTGTGTTTCCAATAAAGAACCGGCACACTGCAGGACCCATGTTTGCTTCAGACATATCTCACATACGAAGCAAAACCTTGCATAAATTTGTCTCTGCTCGCTCTCCCCCTGCCCTTGCTCTCTAATAGTTCTCCCTGAGATTATTGAACAACAGAGCAGATGGAAACCTTATTTAAATTTAGAAACTGTGAATACCACATGCTGAGCTCAATGGAGCAGTTCAAGTTGGTTTCCCTAAATGAATTTTTTTTTTAATTCTGGATTCCATTTACAATTTGTAAAATAGCATGAACACGTGATACAAAGCATGTGAAGATACCTGTATTCCTTACCACATAATGCCTCAAATGTAAGTGTGAAAATGTGTCCTAAACAGATCAAATTTCACGGCTAGTCATCCTAAAGGACATTAACGCTCCATTATTTATTAGAGCCATTATAAAAGAAACTCCTGCACTGTCCCTAAAGAGAGAAAATCTGTCATGGTTCCCAGGAAAGAGAAGCAAGGATTATCCTTGAAAGCAATCAAAGGAGAGAATAGTTTTTACCAACTCGTCAGTGGAGTTGCCATGGGCACCAGCCAGGAGCCTAGGTTTAAATGTCAGACTTCCCTTCCACTACTGTCTTTTCCTTTCCTTTCGCTTTATTTTTGCAGTCATTCCATTCTTCTCTTTTTTTCTTTTCCTTTCTATAAAAATTTCCCTACCCACATCCCTTTTTCCCTAATGCCCAGTTTAGCTTTTTTTTTATGCCTGTCCTCAGACATCCTGCCAATCCCAGGTAAAGAAATCTGTTTGGTTGGGTTTTTTTAAAGTAAGGCAGCATGTTCTTGGATACTCGTTGAAAAGTCATTAGCATATTAATATTTGTCCGGCAGAGAATAAAAAAGCAAAGAAAATTGCATTAAGAGACTGACACAGTTAAGGAAGAAACAATAACGTTGAGTCAGCAGCAGCTCCCCTTCAGCATTATTGTGCCTGGTTTTTTGGAGACATGTGGTACATTTCATTATTTGCTAAAATATTACACAGAGGGGGATGGGTGGAAGGAAAAGAGCAGAAGGGAAAAGCTCACATCTGTGGTAACGTCTCTGCAGGGGGAAAAAAAAAGGCAAATCCTACCATTTGTAGAACGTATTCATGTGTTGCCGTCTGGCTAAACTGCACATCAATTGAATTAATTTATCCGTTAAATCTAGATAAAAGCTCAGAAGCAGTTTAGAAAACACTTTTTTTTCTTTTTTTATTTTTTTTTCCTTAATTCCTCTAAGCTGGCACGGGACATCTAGGTTGGTTTTGTTTTGTATGCTGGGTTTTGTTTTGCCTTGTGTGTCAGCACTTTCAAAAACGCAAAACAAGCCCAGCTGCCTGTAAAAAAAAAATCCGTTTGTGTTTTGCTCAGTTGCTAATGGTGTTAGCATGTAAATGAACACATCCAGGCTGTGAAGCGAGCAACTCCTGAGTGGGTGGGAAGTTCACACCTCCTTTGGTGCTATTGTTTCAGGCTGTCTTGCTGCCGGATCAGTAGGGCCAGAAGACTACAGCCTTTTGCATAAATGAAGGCAATAGTTGCAAAAAGGAAATTTTATTTTAAGAATCAAATAATGCTGTCATTGCCTGGGTGCCTGTAACCTCCAGTTGGTCACTGAATGTGTTCTGGAGAAGGGAAGTTAAACTGTAGTTCTGGCAAATTTTCAAATTGGGATCCTGGTTTTAGACTCAGAGTATATGTTCACACTGTGTGCTTCACTGTGGCTGTGGAGAATGCGATAAAATTTTAGTGCTTCTGATTTTGGAACTCATTTCTGATCTGCCTTCCTATGATCCTGCCTTGCCTTTAAGAAACTCTGAGCATTATATTGACACATAATTAATGGTGGGTCGATATTGACTTGAAAACTGGGTTGTTAATAGAACTAATAGGATGCAAATTTTCAGTATGAGTATTTTAAATCCAACTGAAGTTCCCACAGTGATTTTGAAATACGTTGTTTCTTATTCACTCTTGTGAGTCGTTTCTATGGTCTTGGTGCACATAGCAATGGTTCTGGATGGTAGAAAGATGCACAATCATGAAGTTTGGATGACTGTGTTACAGAGAGAGAAATCACTGTTCAGAGGCCAACAGGCAGAACTCCTCTATATCCAGCCTGAGGAGTTTCATATCGCGTACAGTCCTAAGGTCTGTTACCGTAAGACCAACTGTCCCTTGAAACAAATACTTTGGGAATCTTCCTGTGCAAGAGGGAGGAGGGTGAGAAACTTAAGTGCCTACAACAAATCATCTCGAAGATTAGGAGGTGGAATCAGTGACGCTTCTTGAATGGCATGATAATTCTTGTTTGCTGAAGACTGTGAGGGGGTAGCACTGACACAACCAGTTACTTTGATTGGGTTTTATTGGGACCCAACGTTCAGGGATGAAGAGCGATGTCATGGTGTGACATGCTGAGTGTTCCTACTTTGCTGGGTAGGTTAGTCTTTGCCATGGGATTCTGGGGACTGATTATGCTCTACTCTGAAGAACCTTAGCAGCTTTTGGGGGTTCTAGGGAACCGAAATGTCCTGCTTCCTCTCAGCTGGGCACTAATGGGAATGCTGGTACTGAAGGTTAAAGCCCTCGAAGCAGCTCTTGGAAGCTCATTTACAAGCAGCAGTGTCAGCTTCTGCTCTAAAGCTTCAGCATTCATCCATTCTAGAGAGTTTGAAAAAGTAGTAATATTGGGGGATCCTGTGGAGAAACTCAACAAACTGAGCACAAGCATTTAAAGAGAAAAAGGAATGATCTAATTCTTGGCCTTTTCTGTAGATGTAAATAGAATGGGACAAGAAACAAAGGACCGCAAATTGCAAAAAGGGACAATTAAGATTAAGCATTAAGAAGGTCTCTCGCATAGTAAAGGTTAGTTAGTCACTGAGATAGATTGCCTCAGGAAGCTGTGAAATGTTTATCATCAGGAGTTTAAAGAGCATTAGGAAACAATGTCAAGAATATCTTGGGTGTTGCTACAGAAAAGTGCTAAATATAAACTGTCCTCTCCTGGGACAGAGGGAGGCACTGGAGCCCTTCAATCCTGAGTTTCCATGAAGATCCACTGTTCCAAGTAGGTGATGAGAAGTGTGGCTTAACAACAGCAGGGACCTGTCTGCTGTTGTTTAGAACCAGAAATTATTCATGACCCTGATTCATGAACCTCCACTCTTAAGGAAGCCTAAAGTCAGGTTAATAACAACTCAGAACCTTCACTAATATAGTGGGAAAACTTTATTTTAAGAATTTATACAAGCATGCATCACCACAGTAATTTGAAATCTCATATGTAAAATTATAGCAACCCTTTTCCTGGCATCTCTGAAACATCTTTTAGAGTAGAGACTGTGGGTATACGAGAGCTTTGGTACTATGTCTTTAGTTATTTACTATTTTTTTTTTCCCCAAACATGGCAAGTAATATGTTTCTTCTGGGAAAAAAATTATTTATCCTGCTCAGTAGGATAACTGAATAATTGATTCTGGGGTTTTTTTTCAGTCTAAACCTAAAGTAATCTTCATCCTCCAATGCAATAGAAATAGTCTTGCCTTTTAAACCCTGTCCATTCAAAAAAATCTGGTTTCGTGTCTCACTGCATAATATCTTAATTGCATTTCCATTGAAGTATAATCTTACTCTGAAATAAAATATATTAAAATACAAATCCAAAGAAAATACTTAGAGCTTTTTTGCCTGAGACTTCCTGTCACTTTGCCCATAGATTAAAATCAAACTCTGTATGTCATTCACATGAGCCATGCCAGTGAAATCCACATGAACTGCATTCTGCTGGGGCACCAGCTTTGAAATGGAGAGATTTCAGTCCTCCTAAGTGAGCTGTATAAAGTAGAGTAAGTGACTGCAACCATAACTTCTAAGATTTTTAAGTCAGAAACGTCTTTTTTTCTTGTCTGTAAAGGTATATTTCTTTGACGCTGCCTATATGATAAATAATGATGGTGGTTGTATAAAATCAGGGTATGCTTTTGTTCATTTACAGTAAAAAAGTGTTACTGTCTCTTCATGACCAGTCACTCTCATCTTGGAAATGCTTTGCTACGGAGCAAATGGCCATGCAGGTGCAGCCATATGTTAGTTTGGCAGCCTTGACCTTCAGCCACGTGGGAGTCTAGAAACAGCAAATCAGATTACAAGATACAAACCTAAAGTTCACCTATGAACATAGATTAATATTTCCAAGATGAAGCTTATTACCCTGTTACTAGCAGCAGGGAAAACCAAGAATTAATATCCTGATCCAACACTTAAACAACTCAATAAGTGAAACAATAGGGAAATTAAGGACTTTGGGAGCAGAAGTGAAGATGTATGTCTGATATATGTGATTAATCTTAAACTTGTGCAATGCCATTTACATTCATAGAATTTGGGAGAATAACTGCTAAAACTGGCTTAAAATAGAAAGCTGCATCAACAAGTCCCCTTTTCAGGGATGTTACAAAGCCACTGTTTCCAATGGCTGTCTTCCATACCGCTGCAACACTGGAAGCCCCGCGTAATATGTAGGCTCTGCAAAATGTGATTGCTGTTCTGCTTTGCTTTATTATGTGGCAGTGTTAAAAATTTGGCAGGCTTTGTCCTCAAAGACACAATAGCAGGTAGTAAGCATAGGAGCTTAATTTATAGCACAAAGCTGGGCAACCTCAGACATAGGAAATAGCTTATTTTTTGAGGTGCTAGCTGATACCAAGTGCAGATCAAAAATAGCATAAAACACAGGGTAGCTATTCCACAAGAAGGCTGCCCACAAACTTCCTTGCCTAGCAAACAGATAGCAGTGTTCAGGGATAAAGTAGAAATAAGTAGGAGAGGGAACAATTCCAAGTCTGCTCAGCTAGGGAAGAGGGAAAGTGGAAGAAGGAAAGGTTGTCAGACTTAGCTGGTTAACGGTAAACAGCCTTGACAGTTCCAGCGTTGTTCCTGCCTGGTTTCAGGAGCTGTGTTTGATCCAAGAAGTAAATGCACACCTCATCACGTCTCAGACTGTGTCAGACAGCCCAGAGCATACTGCGGTGTTATCATGGCCTGGGTGTCCTTCCCTCGACAAATGGCAGGCACAATGTGTCCGTGGCTTGCCCTGACCTAAAGCACGGTTTCGCTGAGGTACGCACCCAAAGGTGGGATTTGTGGAATGAATGGTTCCTGCTCTCTGGCAGCACCTAGGTGGCTCTTAGAGCTGCAAGTATTGCAATATGGTTAGATGCTATAAATGTCTTAATGACAGGACTGCAAACAGGTAACTGTGTTACCTGTTACATTACGTGTTTGACAGCACACAGGTAACTCCTTTTTAATGACAAGACAAGCTTCCAAAAGGCCAGGTCCCAGTAAAAAGTGAGCAGGCTAAGTCATACCAGCAGCTAATTAGGAGAACGTAGGAATTGTCCAGTTACAGGGCTCCATACAACTTGGGTATCCCCTTTCCACTGGTGGACAAAAGCAGATGCTTGGGTAAGAATAAAGACAGGATAATTTCTTGAAATTCTTTCAGCCCTCACCTAATGGCTGCTCCCAAAACTTGCTAAAATGGGTGTGGTTTCTATGTGGTTAGTAACACACAGGGGTTTCCATGGACTTCCCAAGTTTTCCCTGAAGTTGCAAATAAACTTCAGCATTCACAATATTCCTACTGCTCATATGGAGAAATTTCTGTTTAGGTGCAGAGCTATTAATGCAAAAGGATTTATGCCAATAACTGACCGTGAAAATAAAGTAAAATACCAGTATCTGTCTGAAAAAGGGAAGCCATTTGAAAATATAGACCAAAACTCTCTAATGGGGTCTGCATGTCAACATCTATGATCGTTAGTATTTTTAATGTGCTTCATCATATTGGATTCAGAGTTTATTGTCTCTGCCCATCAGAGTGGTGTCATCATGCTGTAGTTAAAACATTTGTGCATGTGCTATAGAAATTGCCAGAAAATTTAATAGACTTCATGTGGCAACAGGTGCCCTTCTTGTGACGCCAGTGTTATAGATTTGAAAAGCACAGAAATGAGAGCAAAGAAAAGAAATCTAAACTAATGGGAGGAGGAGAGAGAATGGAACTACTGCAAGATTTGTCTTTCTGAAAACTGCCTGATTGCTTTTCAGATCTATACTTTTTTTTCCTGTTGACAAGCTAAGCTTGGGAATAATAAGTGCTGCATGAATTAAATCCATCACACTTGGCTGACTGGATACGATGTACTGGATCTTCAGACCATTCTGGGTTCTATCAGTGTGCCACTATTGATTTCTGTGCTTTGACAGAAAATAGCTGAGAGACAAATGGTGGGGGGTCGGGAATCCTACAAACATTTTTTGTGTTAGAATAGCTATAGCTAGTAGCTAATGTAACACAAGATTTCCCCTAAAATACCACTGAGTGTGTGAGCATCGTTTTGTACATATCAGTCAATAGTTTTTAAATATTTCTCTGTTCATACTGCACACTGTTCTTTTGTGCTTCTTCAAGAAAGGATTATTGATGGCCAACCAGGAGGGTAGTTATTCTTGTCCACCTACAGCATGGCTGTTCCAAAGCATCATCAGCTTCTCCCTTCACAGTACAGCCATTCTGAGCCATGAACTCTGGTTAAAATGTAAATCCTTCCCTTTGAAATGGAAATGAACAAAGATGTTGCACAGGTCTCTCACCAATTGCTGTTTATTTCACTCTATATTTTTAATTTTCAGACAAGTACTAGCTTTGAAAAGTTCCAAAAAGCACTTTATTTTCTTTCCCCTTCCTGGTTTTTTTGGGTTTTGTCTGTTCTATTTCACTTCATATAAGAAAGATCAAATCCTGTCCCTGGTTGGACCTAGGAGGAGAATTTGGAGCAAATATGCCCAAGAGTTGGCTTGTATGAGGAATCATAGGATCATGCAATAGTTTGATAGTTGGAAATAGTTGGAAAGGGACCATTAAAGGTCATTTAGTCCAACTGCCCTGCAATGAGCAGGGACACCTTCCACTAGATCAGGTTGCTCAGACCCCCATCCAGCCTGACGGTGAATGTTTCCAGGCATGAGACATCTACCACCTCTCTGGCCAACCTGTGCCAGTGTTTTATCACCCTCATCATCTACCCTTTTTTAGTTTAGAACCATTATCCTGTGTCCTATTGCAACAGGCCCTACTTCAAATAGCTTCTCCCCATCTTTCTTATAAACCCTCCTTAACTACTCGAAGGCTGCAATAAGGTCTCCCCAGAGTCTGCTTTTCTCCAGGCTGAACAAGCCCGACTCTCTCAGACCATCTTCATAGCAGAGGGGCTCCAGCCCTCGGAGCATCTTCATACCCTCCTCTGGACTCGCTCCAACAGGTCCATGTCTTTCCTGTGCTTAGCTGGACGCAGTACTCTAGGTGGGGTCTTACAAGAGCAGAGTAGAGGGGCAGGATCACCTCCCTTGACCTACTGGTCTGGTCACACTTGATGCAGCCTGGGGTATGGTTGACCTTCTGGGGCTGTGAGCGCACACTGCAGACTCATGTCCAACTTTTCATCCACCTCAAGTCCTTCTCAGCAGGGCTGCTCTCCATCCCCCAGCCTGTATTGATACCAGGGGTTGTCCCAACCCAGGTGCAGGACCCTGCACCTGGCGCTGTTGAACCTCATGAAGTTCACACAGGCACACTTTTTGAGCTTATCCAGGTCCCTCTGGATGGCATCCCATCCCTCAGGCACATCAACCATGCCACTCAGCTTCATGTCATCAGCAAGCTTGCTGAGGGTGGCACTCAATCCCACTGTCTATGCCATGTCACCAATATCATCTGGATATTGAGCCATTGACCACTGCCCTCTGGATGTGACCATCCAACCAATTCCTCATCCATCGAACAGTCCACTCATCAAATCCATATCTCTCGAATTTAGAGAGAAGGGTGTTGTGGGGGACCCTGTCAAAGTCCAGATAGATGACATCTGTAGCTCTTCCCTTGTCCTCTGATATAGCCATTCCATCGTAGAAGGCCACTAGGTTGGTCAGGCAGGGCTTGCCCTTGGTGAAGCCATGCTGGCTGTCCAAAATCACCTCCCTGTCCTCCATGTGCCTTAGCATAGCTTCTAGGGGGATCTGTCCCATGATCTTTCCAGGCACAGAGGTGAGGCTGACAGGTCAGTGGTTCCCAGGGTCCTCCCTTTTAAAAATGGGTGCAATGTTTCCCTTTTTCCAGTCACCCAGGACTTTACCTGACTGCCATGACTTTTCAAATACCGTGGAGAATGACTTGGCAACTACATCAGCCAATTTCCATCAGGAGTCTGGGATGCATCTCATCAGTTCCCATTGATTTCTGTAGGCTCAGGTTCCTCACATGGTCATGAACCTGATCCTCTCTTACACCGGGATGGACTTTGCTCCTCCAGTCCCCATCTTGCAGGCCATTCACTAAGAGGTTGGGGAGATTGCCAGTGAAGACTGAGGACTAGCGGGGAGTCCTGATGGAGTTCTGGGAGGCCACTTGTTTTTTCTGATGCAATGTATAATAGAGTGGAGGATGTTGAATATTCTATGGAGAACAGTACAAATTGCTCCTGGGCACAGCACTCTGGTAAGACTGGGGAATGGGAGGTTTCTGCTGAAGTTCTACTGTTTGCCTTGTGCCACTCAGGTGAGACAATGGTACCTTTCTGCCTTATCATGCATTTCTTGATGTTATTACTCCTGTGAGGCAGAACTGATTCTCCTGCGTTTGTCTAGGACTTGGAATAAAGTTTTCCTGAGGGATCTGTAGCACCCACAGTAATTCAAATCATCAGTGCTCAAAAAGGAGTTGCATATGGATGAATGTGCCAGGCACATGAAATTTGGGACCTTCTGCATGTGGGCAGGAGAACAAAATAAGTTTCACACCATGCTGCAGTCTCCTCACAGGTTTCTGTACTTCCTCTTGATTTATTCCTTTCAATTACTTCCTTTTGATTATGATTAAATCATAATATACTGTTAAAGGACTTCTCTGTGCGCAAGTGAAATCCAATGGGGTTCATCCCTATTAACATCTGTAGCATACATCACCCCGGTGGTTATGGTCATTTTGGCATTTCTTCGAGGGTAATTATATGTTGCTGAAGGGAAAGTAGGCAGGAGTCACTGATTTGCAAAACATGCTGCTCTGTGATGTTTTCTACAGATGGCTCTCTTAGGGAGAAATGTTAAGCCTTAGGATTTTCTCTCTCCTAAGGGAAGGTGGAGACTTTAGGCATCTTTTTTCTTTCTACTGTATGAATACTACATAGCCTAGAAACAGAAAACAGTAAATAATTTTTAAATATAATAACATACTGTAATAGTCAAGTACAGATCTGATTACTAAAACCTTTCAGTATCTGAAGTGGAAGTTCCCTGTTAACACAGGAGGCTGCTGTAAAACTCATTTGTATAGTACGAGGTTACAGTTAGGCCTCACAACTTCTGTGTAATGTGTTCTAGAGGAGCATCTCTGATCTCCTCAGCGGGTGCGGCTTAATTTAACTGGCATGAGGGGACAGTGCATACCAGTGGCTGTTCAGGAATGCACAGTGCTGATGGGAGGGACTTAGTCCCATCCTTCCATGTCAGTTTGTGCCTTTCACTGGTGTAATAATAGGATTTTGAATAATTATTTTTGAAATCAGACATGGGAACACTTGGGAGAAAGGCAGTCAGTCATGTCTGTTGTTTGCAGGAGTACTTTGTTTAAAAAAAATCCCAACAAACCATATACTATTAATCAGTGTCATGCTCCAAATCCCTACTCCTCTTCATCATATTTGTATTTTATACAGTACAGAAAATGTTTCATTGCCATATCTGAGGCCTGTTTCAGGGCTGTTCTTTCAGCTCCTTTACAACATGCCTACGGCACAACAGCTGGTTTTGATTCACTGAAGGCAGCTAGTTTCTCTTTTATAGATTGCCGAAGACACAAGGCAGAAGTGGCCTTGCTGAGGACTCTAAGGAACTGACTCAATTCCCAAGTCCCTTCTAAGGCAGCAGCAGCATCTTTCGTGTTTCAGTACTGTGTTGTGGCTGTTGGAGATGGTAAGCTAATGAGACCCTGTCTGATGGGAATTCATACTCCCCTACAAGACCCATCCCATGTGGTCTGGTCCAGAATCAGGTTCTCAGTCTGTCTGGAAGTCTATTTCAAAGGTGGGACCTCTTTTTTCAGCCCAGCACTGTGAGATAGCTTAGATAATTTGTTTTAAAAGCTTAAGAATTAAAAAAGACAAAAAAGCTTTAATGAAAATGAAAGCTCCTTCTCTAAGAGCAGCAGAAACAGGATCAGAGCAAAAGCCTGGGAATGTACTGCTACATATATTGCACTTGCTCAGTCACTCACTGTTTATGATAAGAAATTATGAGAATCAATTTAAATGGCTGCTGTTTAAAAATACCTTTCCAAGTGGTTTCTACTTTAAAGTTGCCTTCCTATTTACTTCTAGAATTTTTGGGTGTGCTTCATTGAACGAAGTATTTTTTTCCTTTTAAACATTCTCAGAATGAGACAGGTTCCCTGTTTCAGTCCTGCTTTTTATTTGTAGACTTACGGACCCCTGTGCAGCATAACAGTCCTTAGATGACTTGATGCACACTAACTTATCTTTTTTAATATGAATTTCCATTTATTTTAACATTATCTTAACTCTACAAGTTATTGTGGTGGCTGTCTTAGGTTGGAGTCAGCGTCTCTGGTCCAGCACACAGTAAAGGAAACGTGCAAATAGAAACGAAGGTGTTTCCACTTACAGAATAACTCAGACATGTTCCTAAGACATGATTAAAAATGTTCAAATATCCAATGATGTATATATAACATATTCCTGTCATCTGCAGCATATTGATAGGAAACCTTAAACAGCAGATGCTCTGTGGGACTTTTAAACTGAAGTCCAACCTATGCAGGAGACAAAACTTATAGTGAGACAAGACATCACAGGCAATTTCCTGAAGGAAAGAGCGAGATTTAATCACTTTGGGCTACTTCTGCAGCTACTGCTGAGGCACGTTAGTTGCTCTGTCAGAGGGAGATGTTTGTCAAGATTGTAAGCAAACTGAATTGCTGCCAACCATTTACTCACAGACAACAGATGATTCTCATAGACCATTTGTTTTATTTCTGCGCATTTCATCTCGTGCTTTGCTGTCTTTGTAAAATCCATGGCCTTTTATGTTATGACAACAGGACATCAGCAATTATTGCTGTAAAAGTGCTCCAGACATAAGCAAAGCCCACTCTCTGCCACGTTAATCATCAGAGCTCAGCTTGGTTATTATCTCTGTCAGTTCTAAAAGTTCTAATTCTGACAGCTTTAATTACCTCAGGGAAGTAATTTTACAGTTTTTTGATTGATAAAAATAATTTTTCAGCTACAGTCTTGTGTTATATTAAGTGAGATTTGACTCTCCCTGAAAGACTTGCAAGACATTGGAACGAGACATTTAACGGCGTAGAGGTGGGTGACCGCTGGTTCCCAACTGCCAGGCACAGAGAAGTGAGGGGTATGAAACCCATGTTACCTCATGATTCATATTTCCTGCATCTCACATGAAGTCTTAGCCCCAGTTAGCATTCTTGTCTCCAGTCTCAGCTAACGTTCTGCTGCAGCAGTGTGAGGGAAAAGCAATACCTGGCAGATCATCAGCTAGGTAATTACTCGGGTAATTACTAGGCAGTCATTCCCAGTTCAAAGGCAGGACATGGACTGTGTAACCAGCAGGTCTTGGACTGGTCTGCCAGTCTCCATGCCGTGTAGTGGCTGCCACTCCTCAACAACATTTATCCAGTCTTCCTCATCCTATCCTCTCCTGTTGGGATTATTTGCAGCCTGCAGCCTCCATCTTGATTTCTAGGTTGATTGCACAGATTGTAACTCAGGGCAAATTTGGCAGAAGGGCTACCAGGAGGTAAGGCAAGGAGAGACAGATGGGGGAAAGTGACATTGACCCAATTGCCTTGTCTGAACTAGATGGAAAATCATATCCTTGTCCCATCGCTCTCCACATAGCAAACGAATTTGTATTCCTTTATTAGTTCGGCAGCATCGCTTCCACAGCCCAGGGATGGGTGTTTCTGAAGTGAATATCATCCTGTAAGACCATTTGAAGCAAGTCTCACTGTCACCACCTTTTCTTTTCTCTCCTAATACCTCCAACCAAGCATCTTCCCCAGCTCAGACCTTGCCACTGGCTAACAGCACCACTGAAAGGCCCAGCAAAGCCAGTTCACATGGATTCCACGCTGTGCCTTGCATCATCTGATGCTGATGTGCCCCACTAGCAAGTTGTACTTTGCTGGTTGGGAACCAGTGCTCTGCTGTAGTCCAGGATGCTCCAGCAAGAAGTCACAAGGAAATTCTCATTTTCTTAGTATCATCTGGTGAAGGAGAAAAAGAGAGTAATAAATTGATGCTGAAAAATATAGCTTTACTGTAGGGCATAATTCAGGACCTAACCAGAATAATTATCCAGAGTGAACATTACAGATACCAATATGCTTCTAAAAATGAGTAAAGAATCTAAATTGTTTATTGAAACACAACAGCTATTATCAAGAGCAAGACTGTATTCCAGGTGATTAGCATCCTGCAGACCACTTAGTCTTATCTAGGAAACTGAAAAGTGAAAAATTTTAGGTTTCCATGGCAGTGAACTGGGAACGATCACCAGTTTTGGTGCAGAATGTGGGAAGAGGAAAATATGGCCCAAAGGATTATGGCTAGAGAAAAGGAGAGAGAGTGGGTGGGCTGGAGACGCCATTTGTCAGAAAATATGAGATATCACATTTTCCTTTTAAGCTAGTAATTTTCATGAGAAACTCACTTCAGCGCTCAGAAACTTGTTCTCAGAAATGTAAAGGTGCAGTAAAGGGGG
>NW_010236637.1:45646-49952 GCF_000690775.1 Eurypyga helias
GGCGGGGAGTATTCAAATACAGAAACCACAGTTCTCAAAAGCAGAGGCAAATTAGTGTTGGTTGCAGAGGGACTGTCCATTCTTTGTTTTCATCTAGTTGCAATCAGCTTTTGAATTTTGGTGTGCTTTCTTGGCCAAGAAACCCCGCTGTTAATTTCCGTGAGATTTAATCAGGCTATTGAATTGCAGGGTATCCATAATTTATATAGGTAGTGTTTTGTGATTGATTCTTTTTTTCTTTCTTTTTTTTCCACAAATGAAAGCAACTACCATTACAATAATTCACACTCGGAAGAAAAAACATTGCTTTTAATACCATTTCATTAAGTTAGCACAATCCAAATTAAAATATGAACAAGATGCTTGTTTAATATATCAAAAGCAAATTAAGTCTGGATTTGCAAAGGTGTTAAAGTTTTTCCTTTCATAAAATTGAATTATTTCTAATTTGTCTCTGATGTTTAAACTGAAATTAATTTACTTTTGAAATATGAACCAATAGTTTAAATCCAAGCCTAACACAATTAACAAAGTGAGGAAACTGCATAAGGTTCAAATGAATATTGTTGTTTTGCTCACAAGCTGAGGAACAATTCAGCATAGCACTACTGAAATGGTTAGAGCAACGATGGGGAACCCCTTTGAAGTTTATGACTCAGAAAGGCCAGGGGCAGGGCACTACATAAATACACAAATATGCAGAAAATGTTCACATTTTTAGTAAACTTACGCAGGTACATTTTGACAAGTGTTTAAGGTGAGATATTAATACTATGGACACGTTATCTGAAGACCAGTATTGGGTGTAAATGCAGACTAGCACTGCAAGGATATCTTGTTTGGGGGTTACAAATTCTCTCTTCCTGTGTTTGCCTTCTTTTATTTCTGTTCTTCATAGTGCGCAGTTGTCGTGCATTAGTTTACTAAGCATAATGTGCACAAAATTGGCAAACTTAATATATAAGCACTTGACTAATTTCCTGAAAACCAATTTTGAATTTGGAAATGTGACTGACTGTTCAAGAAGGTAATTCATTTGTAAGGGAAAAACACCATACAGACCATCAAAACTAAATGATAAAATACAAACTGAAAATATCAGATGATGACACCTAAACAAGCAGCCTGGTTTTGAATATGTGGAAATTTGATAATTAGATCACTGTGTTGGGCAGCTAATTCTGAATTTAATCCTAAACTTTAGGCATCTGTTTTTGGAAAGGTTTGCTCTCTCAACCTCAGTTTTTCTTTTGGTAAAGTTGGAATAGTGATACATCCTTTCCTTGCAGAAATGGAAAGAGGATTCCTTTTTTCCCCGCTGCTATGAGTCTGGAAGGGCCTATGAAAGTGTTATCTGAAAATTCAGATAGCTCTAGTGTTATCCTGTTATGCACTCATAGAGGCAAGTAATGGATAATTGGGTTCCTACTTACCTTCATTAGATAAGAGATTTCTCATTTAACTCTATCAATAGAAAGATTAAGAGTCCTTGTTACTCCTGGAGACTGAAGTTGTATAGGACAGGAGAAGTGAATAATAGTGAGTATAAAGCCATTGTTGTAAACCAATAGATCCGTTGCAATAAAGAGTTTCAGACTATGAAATACCCTCTCTAACCTTTATGGTCATACTTCTAATTCAATACATGGAGACGCATTAGTCTCTATCATGTGAAGCAGAATAAAGCCGCCCATTAATTGCATCAAAAGTTTACAAGCTGACTTCATATTTTCACACCTATCCTGTGAAGACAGGTTATAAGTCTCTTCTGTGAGTTAAAACAGAGCCAGCGCAAAGGCACTTGGAGCTCATCTTGATTGCTATGACCTCTTTGGGTTAATAATTACTTATTGTGCCTTGCAAGTTTTTAATGTGTTACAGCACTGATGTGTTTGCTTGGTGCACACAACACCTTTCCTACATTAGACTTCTATTTCAACAGGATCTGCTTGTTCTTTGTGACTGGCAAACCCATATTAGAAGTTTGGCCAAAGAAGAAATGTAGAAATTGAGTTTTCAGCCTGACACATGCATGTGCTAAATTCATATTGATGTACACATAAGTGAGGTTCTCTTAACTCCTTTTGGCTGTAGTAGCCGGTGACACAGCTGAACAGGCGTTCCCAGTGGAAACTTTCTGATGTATCTAGCAGCAGGCCCTAGACCTAACCAACAAGGTTTTCTGGAGACCCGAAGATGGTTTATTCTCTACTCCTATCAGGCAGAATTTTGATGCAAGGGATCAGTTAGTTCTGTTACTCTCATTGTTTTCTCTGTCTTCTTCTATCCAGGAGGCACACTGAAAAGTGTTTAGACAGCCTGCAGACAAAGTTGGTGGTTTCTGACTGTGCTGTGTCCACGGAAAACTACATCTGACATCTTTTTGCACAGCTGCACAATATTTCTAAAGTATTCTCTGTTTCTAAAGTATTTATCTGCAGTGACCTTACAAAAGTAATCTGCATTTATGGCTACAAAGCTTAATTACTGTAATTCTGCTTTAGTTTTGCTGCCACTGGGGTTTCTCTGCCTCATGAAGCTCCAGAGTGGCATTTATCGGCACACTTACTCCTTGGAATAATCTGGTGTGGCAGGTTGCCAATAGGGTGCTGTCTGTCTGCATTGTGTCCGGTAGACTGTAACTTACCCTTTTACTTTTTAAAACCTGCAACAGAGAGACAACATTATATTGCAAGGCCAGATTTCTGTGTCACCTCCCAAAGCGCTGTCTTTGTTTTGACACTACCCATATTTCTCGGATTTCCACTGTCCTTACTGTAGCAGTTTCCTGTTGCTGCTGAAATGTCAAAAAGGCGATAATCTTCTGGATATTTCTATTTTGAAATCGACGGAATGAAAACTTTCCGCCACTATACTAATTAAGGAGCATGCTGTTTGGGTAGCACTGAGGTTGATATTTTGTGCATCTAGGTTTATAAATAGCATCTCTGTTTATTTTTTCACCTTTCCTGATAAATATAAATCTTCCATACAGTCAGCACTTCAGGAACACCAGTAGTGGGCAACCAATATACATCTCAAATAGGTGGTATTGATAACATCTCTGCTAGAGGGGTCATAAACTGTGGTTGTGCAAGGTAGTCAGGAGTTCACAGTTACCTTCATCTTCCTGTGAACGAGGACTAGGCATACCTGCTAGCCCTACGAGTCATGTCAAACAACGGATGTGCCGTGCAAGTGTAAATGCTACAACACCTGATTTTCCAGACAGCAGGTCAGGTACAGACCCACAGCTTCATCCTGTATCCCTGTGTTGTGCCCGTTGACCAGCAGAACTGCAGAGGAGTGCACACGGGCAGAGAGCAGCTTCTGGAGCTGAGCTTCCCTCAGTCCCACAGACAGTGCCTCTGCACAGCCCCAGCTGGACCTCTCTAAAGACCTTGGGTTTTCCTTCCTCCTTTCTGGGTGTTTACTTTGCAGCCACTCCACTGCATTGTTTATAAATTTAAAAATAATCCCTGTCAGTCTCTGAAGCGCAAACAAAATATGTTTTTCATGGTATACTAGCAAACCCTTAAATATCTAGGACATTGTATTGGTGATGAGAAAAGAAAGCATTTACATAAAGAACAACTTGCCAAACTTTATAAATTTCTTCCGCAATCAAGAGAAAAACAAAGCCTCTAGATTCTCCTAGCACAAATTTTAATGATTATTCTGTGCTATTATTTGATAGGAATATTTTCAGTAAGACTGTAGGAAAAACATTGCTTGTAATCATTTCATAATGGAAAAAACATTCATATGGGTCAGGCAATGTCAAGAAGACTGGAAATATATCAGTAGGCCAGCGAGGTACAAAATACATAATTATGATGTGGCCTGTTTAATAGCCATGATTAGGGAAAAGTAGTCAGATTGCAAAATATTGGCCATTTTTTCCTGATCTTGCTGTAAATATGTTTTCCTGAAACCCTTGTGGGTCTGTCATAAAAATAGGAATGGATTAGGAAGTAGCATTGTGCTTACAGGGCAAGGACCAAGATAGCAGCCATGAGAAAGTACATCAGAGCGTCAAGAAAAACCTGCAAACCCAACTTCTGAATTGTAGCATTTTAACGATTTTCTGAGGAAAAAAAAAAAAAGCCCTTTCAAAAGTACATAGATGATCCCCTAAATGAGGTTTACTTTGATACTGCTCCCCACACAGTTGCAGTCAAGAGCTCGATGTCCAAGTGGAGAGCAGTGACAAGTGGCGTTCCTTGTGGGTCAGTATTGGAACTGGTACTGTTTAACATCTTTGTCAGCAGCATGGACAGCGGGATCGAGTGCGCCCTCAGCAAGT
>NW_010236638.1:0-7946 GCF_000690775.1 Eurypyga helias
TCTCCTCAGGGCTGCTCTCACTCCAAAGAAGAATGCATCCATATTTTCCTTGCTCTTACCCAGACTGAGGGGATGTCTTTTGCTGGCTGATTTTTCAGCTATCACAGCTCCCACCTTCACAAAAGATGATCAGAGGCTTGGAGCACATCTGCAATAAAGAAAGGCTGAGAGAATTGGGCTTGTTCAGCCTGGAGAAGAGAAGGTTCTGGGAAGACCTTATTGGAGCCTTCCAGTACCTGAAGGGGCCTACAAGGAAGCTGGGAGGGGACTTCTTCCAAGGGCCTGTAGTGACAGGACAAGAGGTAATGAGTTTAAACTGAAAGCGGGGAGGTTTAGATTAGATATCAGGAAAAAATTCTTCCCGGAGAGGGTGGTGAAGCACTGGAACAGGTTGCCCAGACCAGAGAAGCTGTGGATGCCCCATCCCTGGAAGTGTTCAAGGCCAGGCTGGATGAGGCTTTGAGCAACCTGGTCTAGTGGAAGGTGTCCCTGCCCATGGCAGGGGGGTTGGAACCGGGTGATCTTTAGGGTCCCTTCCAATCCAAACCATTCTGTGATTCTGTGATTCTAATGATTACTGGTTCATGCCAAGACTGATCCATTCAAACATGGTGTCAGAACAGCAGCATCACAAATGTTTTGTGTTTATTTTCACATTGTTTTGTGTTCCTCAGAAATGTAACGCTATGATCATAATATGAAGTTTAATTACATTAATGAACAGACATCAAAATAATACAGGTACCTCAAAGCATTTCAAAATCAAGGAATAATATACTGTAACATGTATTACTGGTCCAGTGTTAATAGATATTTAGAAATTTAATAAGAACCAAATTGATGTCTCAAGAGATACTCATATACATTGAGAAAACTAATTAACATTGCCGGAAATGAAAGATAGAGATGTGAGTATCTTTTAGAATCTCAGTAAGTACTTCAATGCTAAAGATGAATGAAAAGGGGAAATTTCTTCCCATCAGAAATTTCATTATAATGAAATATCATGCAACTAAAGAGAATTCAAAGCCACGAGTGTCTCAGTTGTTTTCCTGAACTCTTCCTTTAGGAGCAGAAATCAAAAGCAGATTCTCTATCCCCTTTTCACTTTTTTTTAGTATCTTCAAAATAAGTTCACAATCCATATTTCTTAAGACATCTTCAGTTACCCACCAATTAGTCAGATTGGCAGTTTAGGAGTTGGGAGAAAGCAAAGATTTGCTTGTCACAACAAATGAAGTTGTCTGTGCTTCCCTACCAGACAGAGTTTCCCCACTTCCCCTGTAAATGCATAAAAAAAGGAAGAATGAAAACTTTCTTTGAACAGTCTGAAAACAGAGAGAAAAATTCCCATTCAAATACAGGTTATTTCTCTTATGCTTCAATAGGGGGGCATTTAATGTTATGGGACTTTATATATTTTAATTTTACTCCCTGAAATCAGGTTATGCTTATTACACAAATGCTTATTGTAATCCATATATTGAGTTTATTTTTATGTGAATGTAAGTATACAAAATAGTATATGGAAATCAACTATCTAGAGCCACATGTATCATTGTAATTACTTAAATCTGCACACATCAAATGAAAGAAACAAAAATAATTAGAAAAAAAATAGCCAGCATCAACATCAGTCTCCCTTCCCTCTATTTTTAATTTTAATCAGAAATTGAAGTTTATATGATCCTCTTTACCATAGATACTGACTAGAAAAATGTGAAGGTTTTTTTTGCATAGTCCTCAGAATCAGCAGTGAGTTTGAATCACAGATGGAGTGAAATAGAGAGCTCTTGTCTCTGTCTTAGTTACATATGTCTTTGCTCAAACAGAAATTACAGTTATCAAATCTGTAGTATGGCTTTTTTCCCATCAGCGCAATCTTTAGAATTAAACACTTCTGTGCTGAGGAGACACTGTTGTACTGTTCCTTTCTTTCTTCTCTCCTTTAGCCTAAATTCCATTAAAAAATATTTCTGAAGCTAGAAGGTTACTTTGATTTTTATAGCCTCTGGAGAGAGAAGGGATTGTATTATAATGTAAGCAATAGAGAGCCCTGGCAAGATTAAATCTAATCTAAAATGAAGAGGCTCAAGAGAAAAATCTTTACAACATAAAAACCGAAATACACACACACACACACACAAAAAAAAAAAAAAAACCAAACACGAAAAAACCTCACAAACCAATAACCCCAAAAGCACCCAGCAACAACAATTTTAAGAATAAACTTTGAACTTTCACATTCTCAAAAGCAGCTTGGCTTTCAAGAGAATGCCTTTTTTTTTTTTTTTTTAAGGAATCTGTGTGACACCAAATCAAGTATTTGTTTCTCAATTTCTGCTTTGGAGTAGAAAACACACAACTCCTGTTCAGTGCTGGGTATGAAAAAGGCAGACAGCAGCAGTCTGTTAGGGAAGAGATGATGTGAAATGGAAATCAGTCGTCATTTTTTCTTGAGCCTGAGTAGTGGGGAATTCATAGAATGGGGAAGAAAAATAAAGTTGTTTGTGTGTCAGCAGGTTGTATAATCTGTCTGTCATCGTTCTTTTTCTTAACACATCTACCCATGGTGCTGCAAGTGTTCAAAGCAGTGGGGTTGGCAAAATAATGAACTTTTCTGAGGAAGTATTTATACTCAGTTCAATGTACATTTCAAGCTTGTCAATCTTTGGCGGGACACTAATGATTTCTCAGCAAGTAGTCTGGTAGAATTAGGAAATAATTGCAGTAATAAGGATTGTTTGTACAGTTGGAGTATAAACTAGCTATTCTATTGCCCTAGAATTGTATGAATATATTGGCTGGGGTAGGGAAATTTTAATCTTTCCAAGTCTGATACTTTTTACTTGATGATGACCTAAGACAGTATATTAGCATGCTGTCACTGCGCATAAGCCAGGTAAGCTTCAGCAGTGCAATAAATGCCAGGTCCATGAAACCAGGAGGCAGCTTCAGTGATCTGAAGGATGCTGGCCCTTTCTCCATTAGTAATATACTGTCTTTGAGATTCAGAGTTATTAAAAAGAGGTGGAAAAATGATGGAAACTAAAACTCCACTTGTCTGTCCGGCTGAATAATAAACTCACATCAATAAACAGAAACTTCTCTATTTTTTACAGCCATGTCACATGGATTTCCATTCTATCCACCTCGAATACAAAAGGATATCTTAAAGTTATTGTGCAAGAACATGTTGACCCAGTAATCAGACATCCTGTTCTTTTGTTATTACTTTTTTAAAAATTATTTGCTATTAGACTGGCTGAGCAGAATAATGCAGAATAATAGTAATTTAAAATAGAAGGGATCAGTGGGGGACTTTTGTTTATAGTGTTGGGGTGGGGCTTTTTGGTAAAAATAAGTATTGAATTGTTGAAATTGCAGAGATAGGCCACAGGACTTGATAGAAAAATCTTTTCAAAATGGACTCTGAATTTTTTTTAGTCTTTTTGTTTTGTTTTGGCTTTTTTTGCTTGTTGTTGTTCTTGGGTTTTATGTTTGTTTGTTTGGGGTTTTTTTTGGGAGGGGGAGTTGGTTTTGTTTTTTAGCTTTGTTTCATCGTAGAGTATTTGAATATAGCATTGGCTTTTAGCCAGGAAGCTCTGTTCCTGTAAGAGAGTGCTCAGACACCTGTTGCTGAAATGGATGATAAGCAGCAAGTCACTTCTGACTGAGCGTGGGAACAGAACAAGCTGAATTCATTACAATCATCTGTGGTGAGCTAAAAAGCAACTTAGCATCTTCGTAAAATAATAGACAAGGCACCAAATTAATATTAGGTCAAATGAATATTCTGCAGAAGAATGAAGACCTTACAGTGCGTAGTACACTACTTCTTGTTTGTTTATATGGTTTGTTAACTATTTTGTTTCCAGAGAGAACAAGAACAAGAATTAAGATGGTAGATTTAGAGGAAAGATATTTTAGATAGACAGCTACCCAGAACAAAACCTTCTGGAGATGCTGGAAGGAGATGCAACTGTTTGGAGCACAGTGAAATTCAAAACATTTTTTCTAAGCTTCCAGAGATGACTGACTTTTTTCCACATACTAACAGAAAGCAGAAAAAAGCTGTGAAAGTAAACTAGACTTTGTTTTCTTGTGTCAGAATGAAAAAAACCCTGCTTTTGAGGCCCTTTATAAATGAAGCAATGTTTTACAGGAAATTGTACCATAATAAATGCATATAATATTCCAGACTCCACTGCCAGCAAGACTAGTGAAACTTTACATTTAATTGTGCTGAAAACTGTAATTAGGCTATTACCCAGTGCTTGAAAGAAAACTTCACCCCTCATTCTTCATTTAACTTGTGTTTTCTACCTTCCTGGACTGGAAATTTTAGCCTTCACAACCCACAACATGGAAAGTACTCTAGAAATACAAAGTATTACAACTCTGCAAAGATTAAAAAAGATTTATCAGGGTTATGAATCAGAACCAGCACCTTGCTTTGATTACTTTGATGATATATTTCAGTTATATGATTGGGTTAGTGGCAAGCAGCACCACGTAGCATACAAATGTTTCTTTGGTGGGTTGGATAAAATTAACAGAGTTACAGGGTAAAGATGCTATCCTAACCCATAGTCTGATGAAGGTTTTGTGTAAAATGAACAGTCTTTTCAAGAAAGCATTTGGAACTGTCTTCCAGAAAACATCAGGAGATTTCCTGTGAATGGTTCTTTTCTGATGGAAAATGCTGTCTTAGTTGAAAATAATATTTTTGACAGGAACAACACTGGATAACATTTTGGACAAAAACCATGTTATGACTGCTTTCCTATTATTATATGAAGCCACTGCCAAATACTTAGTAATTGACCATCTAGGGCAGAGGGGTCTCCTGACTTCCTCTTAAAAAGCATGACTTTAGGGACAGTCAAATCATCCATGAGAGAAGGCTGACAAAGAGGAAGAGATGATGAAAGTCATTGTGATGGTTTCCCTCTTATCAGACATGCAATTTGGCTTCACATGGCAGGGAAGATACTCAAAGAAAAGCAAAGACATAGTATCTCATCTGGTAAGAGACAAATAGTTCCAGTTCAACCACACAAACATGCGTCAGGACTGGGAACATATTGTGCTATGTCCTGTGGGTGAAAACATGCAGTAATCAAAGTTCTCAATCTGCAAGACACAAAGGAGAAATCTTTCAGCACACAGATGGATTGCTGAGGATCCCTATTTCTAAAGTATTCTGAATATATCCTGCCTTAATGTAAGTATATCTGTACAAATGTATTTACAATAACACAGTGGGTATTCATCCCAGACCCAACAGATCTGAACACAGGAAACCAGGGAATCAGAGACATAGAAAGCCAGCTGTACTTAAAAATATGTCAGTTAGCAATAGAATTACAATGGTTTACTTTGCATGTAATATTAGATGGAATTAGTTTGTTTCATTTAATCCCTCACAGAAGCCACAGGAATCCACGTCACACAAAATCCACTTTATCATCAACTGCTGTATCAAGCAGGCATCTGAAGAGCTGTAATATACCAAGTTTAGCTCTATCCCTTCACATTTAACCTTGCAGAAGTCAATATGCTAATAGTGTGCACTCCAGGCACCTACTTTGCACTAGTGGATAGTGCAGGCCACTGCACTGGAGCCAGACTTGGGGCCAGAAAGCTATTTTTTCCTTTCAAACAGTTGAAGGCTGATTAGGAGTGAGCCTCCAGTTCTGTGAACTGTTCACAAGAACGGAGATTACAGCATCATCACACTAGATGATGTGAGTGCTCATGGCCCACTGCACTCCTCACGTGTTACTAACGACCCAACCAGGCTGCACAGGAGAAAGGAGTGCACAATGCAGAATTCTGGTCCAGGGCACAGACCTGGTGGTCCCTACCCTGTAAGGTTCAGCTGTCTCCTGTGAGCCTGTGTTCCCAGGACATTCCCTGAACAAGAAGCCCCTTTTTCATGACAGCACACAACTCCATTGCTGTGCTTTTGAAAATGTATGTAAACCAACCTTGGCTAAGCCTTGGGATCAAGCACTGGTACATAGGAATGCAACAGAGAAAAAATAGCTTTGAAGTATTTTGAGAATTATCTGCACCTTCTACTTCTTGTACAAAAGTCTTTTAAGTCACTCTGTGAGAAGCAAAAAAGATTTTTCTGGCAGTTAAACATAATTCTGCTCTGCATATCGTATGATCACCACTTAAAGTGATGTTTTTCAGAAGTTTAAGAAGATACAGATTACTTATCAATCAGATTAATTTATTGACTAGATTTTTTTCATTTTATCACAAAAAAACAGGTAGTGAAAAAATAAAAATTGTACTTACTTTTTAAGTAAAATATGATTCATCTATGAAACTATATGGAATTAATTGTCTTTTTTTTTTTTAAATTAGGAGATGACAGACTTAGAGAGAATGTCTCTTCTAGGGATAATGTAATGTGTCTCACAGTTAGTACACTTAGACAAGATATAGCTATATGGTTATTTTTTTGGAAAAAGTCCGAGTACATTTGAAGGGATTACAGTTCTTGCATATGAAAGCTTTTATTTGCCTTCCTGGAGGAATTTTACAGGGAAGGAAGGGAGAAATAGTTTCCTCTGTAAGCCTAACAGAAGGGAAAGTGCAGATATGAAGTAACAGTTTGTCTTTAGACATAGCAAGAAAACATAGAAATTGAAAAGCTTGGTGCTCTGCATAGAATTATATGACATGATAACCAGCTTCATCATTTCATAATCCAAAACTTGGTCAACTGCAAGGATGTTCGACAGGTAAGCATAATCCTCTTTGGTTTCCATAAAAATGCCTAGAATTCACTGAGTTTTTCCAAAGTACATTATAATATCTCTCACGTGCAAGTAGTCTGAAAGGTACATGTGAAAGGTACATACAGCAGTGTGATTGGTCATGGGAGTCATTAAACCAACAAACAAAAAAATCAACTTCCAGCTTCTGGGATTTGACAGTGAACCATTTGGGAGTCAACAATAATTTCAATCATGATAGGAGAGTGTTCAGAATATACTGGAATAGTCATACTGGAAAATCTTTAAAACTGAAAACATGAGAAGATTAAACCTGGAAAATTCAAGCTGGTAAAGTACATAGTTTCTAAATAACAAGGTATTCAGAACTGGAGTGGGGTCCCTAAGAAAGGTTTATTAGCTGCTGGAGCGTACAACATTGAAGGCCAAATTTGGAACCGCAATCAATAGCCCACCTCAAGCGCACGTACACCAGTGCACGCAGTATGGGCAACAAACAGAAGGAGCCAGAAGCCCTGGTGCAGCAGGATAGCTGTGATGTAGTTGTCATCACAGAAACGTGCTGGGATGACACTCATGACTGGAGTGCTGCAGTTGTTAGCTACAATCTCTTCAGAAGGGACAGGCAAGGAAGGAGAGGAGGTGGGGTGGCTTTGTATGTTAGGGAATGCTTCAATTGTGTAGCCTTCAGTGATGCGGATGATAAGGTTGAGTGCTTGTGGGGGAAGATGAGTGGGCCATGGTCTGTTCCAGACCACCCAACCAGGATGAGAAGACAGATGAAGCATTCTACAAGCAGTTGGCAGAAGTCTCACAATCTCTAGCCCTTGTTCTCATGGGCGACTTCAAATTTCCAGATGTCTGCTGGAAGTACAACAAAGCAGAGAGGAAACTGTCTAGGAGGCTCCTGGAGTGTGTAGAAGATAACTTCCTGACACAGCTGGTGCGTGAACCTGCTAGACGAAGTGCTTTGCTTGACCTGCTGTTTACAGGCAGAGAAGGACTGGTGGGAGATGAGGTAGTAGGAGGCCGTCTTGGGCTTAGTGACCATGAATAGCATCTTCCATTACCTGAAGGGTCCTACAACAAAGCTTAAGGGGGGACTTTTTACAAGGGCCTGTAGTGACAGGACAAGGGGTGGTGGCTTTAAACTGAAAGTGGGGAGGTTTAGATTGGATATCAGGAAGAAAT
>NW_010236638.1:8112-8386 GCF_000690775.1 Eurypyga helias
AGCACAGAGGGCGCTGAGAAACAGAATGAAGTCTAGTTGGCACCCGGTCACAAGTGGTGGCCCCCAGGGCTCAGTCTTGGGGCTGGTCTTGTTTAACATGTTTATCAATGATCTGGATGAGCGGATTGAGTGCTCCCTCAGTAAGTTTGCAGATGACACAAAGTTGGGTGGAAGTGTTGATCTGCTCAAGTGCAGAAGACCCCTGCAGAGGGACCTGGACAACCTGGAGTGATTGTGCCCATCTACTGTGCACTGGTGAGGCCGCACCCCGAGG
>NW_010236639.1:0-1473 GCF_000690775.1 Eurypyga helias
CTAGTGATTCTATGATTCTATAATTAAATACCTTGCATGTTGGAAAGCATAAACCCTTTTAGGTAGATAATAGCTGTTGGACCCAGCTCTAGGGACATGAATGAGAAAAAAATTAAACTTGTGTTTATTGTTTGTTGAAAAAAGATGCTTTGATCTCTTGTTATAAAAAGCACTCTATCAAATATGATTTTTCCCAAGTTTCTTATTTTAATTAAAGCCAGTTATCCATTGCAGTAAATACAGCCCTGGTAATGGGAGTAAGAAAGTGAAGTATCTTAACAACAAATATATACTGTTCATGTCTATAATAAACTTTAAAAAGAAAAAAATTACTGACAGTCAGAGCGGGGTTGATTTTTTTTTACTATTTTCTATCCTGTTTGTCAGTTTGGACAGACATAAGAACTGCCAGCTACTATGCTCTTTCAGGTGTTTGAGCAAAATACTGCTCGAAAGGACAGACAAATCAGCTTGTGAATTTAGCATCTCTTCATTGCAGACCTTGTTCAGTAAGTATTCAAGGTAGTAAAAAAAGAAAAAACACAGCATTTGTGTGAGAACCCTTGGGGTAACATCTTACAATCTAAAAGAAAGTGAATGGCTCCGTGAAAATGAATGCTGGCCTATTAAGCCAAGATTAATTTGACTGTATTTTATGTTGAAAAGGTTCCCAAGAAAATGATAAAAATACTTGGAGAAACTGTCAGCTTTGATCACACTGTCTGTAAGTACACCTCTTGTAAAAACCCTGTCTCTGTCTTTGTATTCAAGGAGGTCCTCCTTCCTTTCATCTGTGCTCCCTTCCCCCACCCACCACCTTTGCAGCTAAAGGAAAATTCTGGCTGATGGAGGGTCATCAGTTTACATCTCAGGAGAATTAAATTTTGCCTTTCATAAATCACTGAAGTATATTACCGGTTTTCTAGTTCTGTTAGTAATTTCAGAGTGGTTTTCCAGAAAACTTATCTTCACACACCAGAATCTTCCTTGTGTCAAGAAATGTGAGTGAAGAAAATAGATATCAGAAGAGAAAAGGGTTTTTCTTTGTAACAAGGGAAATATGTTTAAGACTTTATATCCCTTCTCCTTCAGAGCCAAATCTTGGCAATAGTCAGAGCCACTCCATAAAGCTGAGCACAAATGTTAACAGAGAAGAATGAGATGTCTATAAGCACCATATGTGTGTGTTTTATTGATAAATATGCTTTCCTGAGGAATCAGGTTGTGGGTTTTCTTTCAATACTTCTCAGAACTATTAATTTCACTCCCTTTTTCACCATTGTATTAAATGTTTGCTCATGGCTGAAAAAGCTCACGCAGTCTTCAGACAGACCTAGTTCCTCTCAGCTTTCTCTCCTCTAGAAGAGTTTTCTGCATTGAGACAAGCCATTGCCTACCTAGGCAAGTCTTCTCCATTATTCTTTGGACTAAAGCATGGCTCTCCTCCTGTAGCAGACTTGTCTCCTCTACGCT
>NW_010236639.1:1492-2000 GCF_000690775.1 Eurypyga helias
CATTATCTACTGACTTGAAAACAGTTTTCATGTTTCAATTCTGCCAGTCTTTTTGAAATTATTTAGAGGCTACAGCTACTCAAAGATTTGACCATTTTTCCTATCCAAGTTATCTAGTACTTTCCAAGAGGTCCCCTTTTCCAGGGATGTTTAACATTCATGTCAGTTTCCAGACTGAAGCTGACAGATGAGGCTAGATGTAGATCTGTCTCTCACTCCAAGATCTTTTGTGTTCTGGTCAGCTCATAAGGTTGGCTTTCCGGGCTGCCAGCGCACACTGCCGGCTCATGTTCAGGTTTTCATCCACCAGTACCCTCAAGTCCTTCTCCTCAGGGCTGGTCTCCATCCATTCTCCACCCAGTCTGTACTTGTGCTTGGGATTGCCCCGACCCAGGTGCAGGACCTTGCACTTGGCCTTGTTGAACTCCATGAGGTCGGCAGTGGCCCACCTCTCCAGCCTGTCCAGGTCCCTCTGGATGGCATCCCTTCCCTCCAGCATGTCGACCAC
>NW_010236639.1:2819-4652 GCF_000690775.1 Eurypyga helias
GACTTTTCAAATATGGTGGATGCAGGTTTTTCAACCCCATCTGCCAGTTCTTTCAGGACCCACAGATGTATTCCATCAAGTCCCATTGAATTCTGCACTTTCAGGTTCCTCAGGCATTCCCAAAGCTGATCCTCACTGACCATGGGTGGCTCTGCATTCTCCCAGTCCCTTCCCCTGTCTTCCGTGACTCTGGGTGTATGGCTTGTGCCCTTGCCAGTGAAGACTGAGGCAAAAAAAACATTGAGTACCTCGGCCTTCTCTATATCCTGGGAAACCAGCTCTCCTGTTTCCTTCAGCAGCAGGCCCACATTTTCCTTGATATTCCTTTTATCCCCTAACCTACAGAAGCCCTTCTTGTTGGTCTTGATGTCCCTGGCCAGGTTCAGTTCTGTCAGGGCCTTGGCTTTCCTAATCTGATCTCTGACCTCTCAGACAAGGAAAATCTCTAGGTGATGTAAAATCCATGGATAAACATACTTTGTATCAAAAATCTATGAGCTAGATCCCAAGAGGGATCGGTTAAAGCTCTTCTTGAATTCATTTGGGCCAGAGTTACAATGCTGAGCAGAAACACAAACGTCTGTCCTGAAGTCCCTCCAAAACCCTACTGATCAGGGTAACATAGCAGTAAAACTGAAAATCAAACATTTTAAGACTGAACAATATAATTGATTTGTGCTCAATGAAGTACTTCTTGTATTCATGAAAATTTAATCTCATGTTTATCTCACTTTGATTTCCTTTTATTAGCTGACTGGAGTAGCTGCATCCAAAGAAACATATTTATTTGGGAGGAGAAAACAATGTCTTGTCAATTCAAGACATTCACTCCTGTTTCAGAAATGAGATTGAAGAAACTGAATATCCCAAACCAATTCTTATTTCCAATTTACAGTTTTTGTATCAGAAGCGACGGTGGATTGTCAGCTCCATAATCATATTTGCAGAAAATGGGCATGGGAACAGAGCCAGTGAGACCAGCTGTCAGTTTGGGATACTTTCTTCATTAATTTGTGATGATGACAGAGACCCTGGAGCAAGTATGCAAAACAAAGCCTGTAAAGAGGAAACAAATAAATGACAGTGGTTTATTTTCATGTGAAACACATTTTTCAGCATAAACTAACTCTCTGATTTAGTCATTGAAACTGAAATAGCAATGAGGATCCCATATACAGGCCAGGATCCTGCTTGGAGCTGTCTAAACATGGTGCAGAGGTCACCCTAAAGACCTTGCCTTTTAATCCACTTTCCCCATGAGGCATTTCAGTAACCCAGTTCTACTGGCAGAAATTGCTCACAGAAGGCAAATTGCAAAGTCATCCATTTCAGTTGTCATGGAAACTGACCTTTACATTTTTATGCACAATTATTCTTGACAGAGGCATATGCTAATCCAGTCAGAGCAGAGGAAAAATGTCGCCTGGATTATCTGGCTTGCCACAGGCTGTCAGTCTGGAAGCTTGAATGCAATGAACCCATGGGTAAACCAATGGTACAACTGTTTAGAAAGGAGCTGTACATAGGATAGTGACATTGAGTGCACTCTCAGCAAGCTTACCGATAACCAAGCTGCGTGGTGCGGTCAACACGGTGGAGGGAAGGGATGCCATCCAGAGGGACCTGGACAGGCTGGAGGGGTGGGCCACTGCCAACCTCATGGAGTTCAACAAGGCCAAGTGCAAGGTCCTGCACCTGGGTCAGGGCAATCCCAAGCACAAGGACAGGCTCGGTGGAGAGTGGATAGAGAGCAGCCCTGAGGAGAAGGACTTGAGGGTACTGGTGGATGAAAAGCTGGACATGAGCCGGCAGTGTGTGCTGGCAGCCCAGAAG
>NW_010236639.1:4675-4987 GCF_000690775.1 Eurypyga helias
GCAGGGCGAGGGAGGGGATTCTGCCCCTCTATTCTGCTCTTGTGAGACCCCACCTGGAATGCTGCATCCAGCTGTGGAACCCTCAACACGACAAGGATATAGACCAGTGTGAGCAAGTCCAGAGGAGGTCACGAAGATATCAGAGGGCTAGGGCACCTCTCTTGTGAAGAAAGGCTGAGTGAACAGTGGTAGAGGAACTGCATTTCCTCCTATTTAGAACTCAACTTTTGTTGCAATAAAACAAGGTTTTAAAAAAAAGATTGTTCTGAACCACACCAGTCTCCTGGATTTCTTAACATTGGTCTGAAGCAG
>NW_010236640.1:0-223 GCF_000690775.1 Eurypyga helias
AGCGAGCGAGAAAAGCAAGAGGAGAACGTGAGAAGGATGGAGAGAGACACGGGAAAGGGGGGACAGGGGCGACACAGACACCAGAAGGGTGGGAAGAAAAAGAGAGGGATGGGGAGCGAGGCTGTGAGAGAGAGAGATGGAGGGAGGGTGTGGGATGCGAGGGCACGGAAAAGCAGATGGACACGAAGAGGAAGGAACAAGAGAGAAAGGGGAGGACAGAGCT
>NW_010236640.1:577-847 GCF_000690775.1 Eurypyga helias
CGGGGAGGGGTGAGAGGGAGAAACAGGGGGGGGTGGGCAGCGGGTCAGAGCTGGAGAAAGGGGAAATCCCGCCAGGGAGCAGGCCAGGGGGACAGAGCCGGAAGAGCTGACCGGGAAGCAGGGCGGTGGGCTTAGGGCAGGATGGACTGGGGCACACTCCTAGAAACCAGGAGAAAGGCAGCAGGAGAGAGCAGTAAAGGCAGAATAACAGGAGAGGGAGCAGGACAGACGGACAGGGAGAGGAGAAAAGGGGCAGGGAGCAGGGCAGAG
>NW_010236640.1:920-1229 GCF_000690775.1 Eurypyga helias
ATACAGAGAAACCAAGCAGGCCAGGGAGCGGGACACTGGGATACAGAGCAAGCAAGAGCAACAGGAACAAGGCCAGGGAGACGCAGCCAGAGGAAAAACAGGGAGAGAGCTGCACAGAGAAAGAGAAATTAGGGAAGGAAAGTGGGACAGAAGGCTGCAAAGAAAACAAGGGACACAGGGATAACGATGGGCGTGTGCAGGGTGGAAAAGGAGGGCCAGGGAGAAGTGCAGCAGGGTGGAGAAAGAAAAAGAGGGACAAGGAGCAAGAAGGAAAAAGAGACGGTAGGCAGAAGAAAGCCAAAGAGAACC
>NW_010236641.1:0-14482 GCF_000690775.1 Eurypyga helias
AGCCGGAGTTAAACCACGACATTGGTTACATGTCGTGGTTTACAAGTATTACATGTTGTAATACTTGCTTACACTCAACAGAGTAGCTGCCAGTGCTTTCAGGTTCTTTAAATACACCCTCATAGCAAATTGATTTATGAATTTTAAGAAACTTCTGGGTGTGTTCTGTGTCAGAGTTCATGTTACTTTGCCAGCCTATTGACCTTGTAATATGAAGCTTCTAAATGTCGGATGTGGATTCCTAACAAACATGGTGATTTTAAAGTTAACGTAAGGCATCCTTTTTTTTTTTTTTCTTTTTCTTCTCTATCCCCTTTCCTTGTTAGACATGAATATTCAGGAACTCTTGGGAGCAGAGAGTGATGCCAGTTCATGACTTCAAGTATTCCAATTTGACAGGTTACATTTTACTCCATCACTCCTTCCTGTTTCACTAAAATTGTAAGTAAGTTCATTAGTAAGGTGAACTCCAGTTCCAGTGATCAAAGGAATACAATTATATGACCAAGTGCAAAAAGTGAACTTTAGGGCTGCCAGCTGACATATGCTTAAGCTGACTAGCTAAAATAAAGCATTTTAGGCACTGTGGTTGCCACAGCTTTCCACTAGGTGGCACTTTCCCCAAAACACTTTAATCACAATTCACGTATTTTCTGATTCTTCCCTTTATTCCCTGTTGAGCTGTCATTTTGTGTTTCTTTTTCTTGAAAGGGTTCCTTGGATGCTTGATTACTGTGACTTCTCTATTGTTCCTGAATATATTAGTGATGCTGTGGAACTGCATCAGTGCTGTTCACAGGTGTTCTTTCTGTGATTGCAATGCCCTATTCTTCAATCCTCGCCCTTTCCTGGTGGCGTAATGGGCAATTGAAAGCCATGAAGATTTCAGAGCCTTAGCAGGTACACCACTTGACTTTGTCAATGCTCATCATATGTCAGTCTATTGTAATGCAAGTAACATTAAAAAAAAAACTATTGTAAAAGGTAAATGTAATCTCTACTATCGTAAGTACCGATTACCTCAGAAATTAAATAAATCTTCTCTGAACTATTATAGCATAAGTGCTTGTGCAGTAAGTGCCGAAGTCAAGGTCTTTAAAGAAGCTTAATAACCTTAACGGCTTAAATTCTGGAAGCACCTAAATCCTCATAAATGTGCTATCCTGCAGAATTTTCATCATATCATGATATCATCATATCACCTTCTTTGTATATTTCAGGGAATGTTGGATGTGTAAGATGCCATAATAATGTGAGATGACAGCTTGGGTGACCAATGAGTGGGGTGTTAAGGATAAAAATGGAGGCAGAAGGGAAAAGCACCCCGGGCTGGGACCAAGGTACTATCAACCTTAGCTTGGTGTACCTTGTCAGGCACGTACATGAAGGGAAACTGTTTCCAGGAGGAGACTCTTTGGATAGAGGGCAACAACCTTCCCTGGAGGTCAACCATCAGGACACATCAGTTGTTTAGACAGGCCATAAGGTGAGAGACAAAACCTTTCTTTGAACCATATCTTTATTTCCTGTTTGTGCTCATTCTCCCACGCCCCTTTCTTTAGGGTGGGGTCCCTGTTTGCATGGACTACCTGAGTCCAACTCATATGATGCAGTACTTGGAAGGCAAGAGGGGTAAGAACAGACTGAGTTCACCTACAGAGCTAGTACACTATGATTTTCTACCTTGTTAAAGATTCTTACTTTAGGCACTTGAGACTTAGGCTTGAGAGAGAGGACCAACCAGTCTGATAACTGTGAGCTGGCAACAGCAATTGGATGGCTTTGCAAACACTGATAGGCACGAGCTTGGGTATCTGAGAGGCTTTGCTTTGGGGCTGGGTATCTATATAGTGATCCTGCAGAGACAGGTAGGCACCAAAGCAGCTTCAAGGATCTAGGTGAGCATACTTACAGTGACTCATATCCATACAGAAAGTGTTCCGCTCCTGATTCAGGCCTTTATTATTTTGAACTCTTAATTAAGTCTCTTTGAACCCACAGGTGCAGCCACTTACTGGTGCTTATTTGTTTTCTTTTATTTGTCACAGGCTTTCATTTACCAAAATGTTTTAGACAGGTGATTGAACTAGATGTATTTGAAGGGATTTTAATCTACTCTTGGAAACTTTAACCAACCTTGGTACTTTTTTGTTCTGTTGTCTGGACACCAGTATGGGCATACGTTTGTAGGCAGGTGTCTGATAGTGACTAGACCACTACTATTCTCCTTTTACATGTTGATTTAAAGTCAATGTGTTTATGGCTACAAAATTATTTATTATGGAACATTATTGGGTTCAGTTTTATTTTTTTCAATGAGTTGAGGTTTAATAGTCAAATGACAAATATTAAGACGAAGTTTTCAAGTATATGACAAATGAATGGAATATTTAGTATTTGCATATTTTTTCATGTCTTCCTACCACCTATCCAAATATTTATAAATTTTAAATATACACACATTGAATATTACGTTCACTTTCATATGTATCAGTCATACAACTATTTTAACTAGTCTCCTCCAAACCCAATGTTGATGTGCTGATTTTTTTTCTTTCATTTCTGTGAAGTTATTTCACAATACATGAGTTGTTAAACTATGCTTACTAAGTTATTTCAGTGTTAGTTAAGCTGTTTCATTTTATGATTTCTTAAAGCACTGTCTAGAATCCAGGCAGTTATGCAAATCATTGAACTTCAGTCATTACGTTCTTTCTATATCAATGAATGATTTTTTGGCTTGGGGTTGGTTTGGTTGCTGGGTGTTTTTTGGGATTTTTTTTTCTTTAATCCAGAGTAGAAAAATTTGAATTTAATCAAACGTTTTCTTATGGAGTAAAGCTTGCCACAGAGGCATAAAAGGATAGGAGACAACTGTAGCAAATGTTCATTCTGGTTTGGCAGAGGAAATTTCAATCCACCTCTTCTATTTACAGGCTGATGTCCTCATCGCTGAATGTGCAGAGAAAACACTGTTGTAGTTGTTTTGTTTTATTTTCTTATGCTTGCCTGGAGTCTAAATAAAATAATACATTTTGGTATCAAACTACTTAAATGTTTTCTGTTCACAGAAATTATTGGAAATAATGGTTTTCATAATTTTGGGAGAAAGGAAGTAGAGTAACCTAAAAAGCTGTATAACTGGTTGTGTTCTACAACAGAAATGCACACAAACGATAAATAAATTCTGTAATTTTTAGATTAAATTTTACTGTTAATGCTAAAAACAGTTAATGCATCTCCTCTGTTTATTTTACAATTATCTAGGAAATTTTTTTTATTTTACTCTGATCTCTAATGGAAGGAGTGCTATGCAGAATTTTTGAAAGCTGGGATTTCTGCTTATATTATAATAAAAATTTTTGCTGATGATCATATTCAGAGTCTGAATTCAACTTAAGTCTATTGTTCTTTCACCTGTAGGTGATTGAAGACGTCTAGACAGAAGGTAACAGTAGGTTCTGGGATTTACAGGAACTTTAAATGACTAAAAATAGCGGCTTACACTGAAAGGTGTTTAGATTCATCCTGAGCTTAAAATATTTTTGAGACATGGTAAGCTGTGAGATGTTGAGTGCAATGCTACAGGTGAGGTACCAAAATCTCTCCCCCCTTCAGCCACAGGACTCTCCCTAATAATGCTGGAAGTTAAAATGAATCATTTATGAGCATCAGTAGACACATGGGTGGGGCCTCTCTGTAAACTGGTATTTTGTTGATGCAATATGTGTGACAGCCTTTTAGTTCTGAATATAAATGTTACTGAGAGGAAATTAGGTTGGTTCGTAGAGGAGATCAGTCAGACCTTGCAGTGCCTCTTGCAGAGAAGCAGATACCTCCACCAGTACTGTGCTTCAGACACTAGTACATGTAGAAGAAAAATGGAAGGTGAGTGTCTTAAAACTTTACTATCACTTGACTCAGTAATGAAGGCAGAAATAATTAAACAGTTGGGTTTAAGGACAAAAAAAAAAAATAGTACATATTTCAGTGTGGAATCAAGTCTAGGGATTACTTCTGTGGTTTAGATTTTACTTGTGGACTTAATGAAAGAAAAAAAACCCAACAATTTTTGAAAAAAAACTTTCCTTTTATAAAAGAAAAAAAGAACTCTGAGAGGAAGTGATGAAACAACAGCTAATTTTGAGAATAAAATAGAGCTTTGAAAAGAATGCATTTTATTTTGAGCATAAAATAAGAAGTACTAGTCTTAAGTATTTTCATGCTAGAAACAATTATTTCACAATGGATACCTGGAGTATTCTTTCTGGAATGAAGGCAAAATGTGAACTGATAGAGCAAACCCAGTGGCTGGTATTGGAAGCTGAGTTTCTACCAGAGAGAGAAAACCAGCAAGAGATGTGAAATTGATTAGCCTTTAGTATTTTCTCTGAGCAGCCTTTGCTTAAGAAGGCAATAGTTCACTCCTTTGTGATCCGGTTGTGATAATTAACTCTGATAAGCAAATTGTGGGCTGACTTTAGAGAAATTCCCTGGGAAACATGTAATAGCTCAGTTTCCAGATGTTCCGGTTCAGCTGGATTAATGAGTGGATGAAGTGTAGTTGTCTTGGTTTATAAACGCCTCCGGGAGTTGGGCAAGGATCTCCCAGGTTCTTTCAGTGTTCTTGACCACAGGAATTCATCATGTGTGCTGTAAGCGCTTCTAATCCTTTCTGTTCAGCCAGAACACTGCCTTATGGTTGACAACTCCCATTAAGATATGAGATTTTCTGTTAAATTCTGGTGCTCTTTCTTGTCAGCAGGTATGATGCATTCATGAGCAATTATGTTGTAATGCTTTGCTGTATTTTTTGCTTGCTGTTGATAGTGTGCGTGTTTTTAGTATGGGTAACGCCCAGGTCTCTGTTTATCTGCTGATATTTGATGAAGAGCTGGATGACGAATTCTTTACCAAATTTTTATGGGTAGATGAAAAATGAAATTATTTTGGTTCAAATAAATACATCAGAAAAACTTGCTTCTCTCCCCACCCCCCATCCCCCAATTCATTTCATTTGCAATTTACTTCAGGATGTTATCCTGGGAAACTCCACTGGAAAGTGTCCCCGGTCCCATGGGTTTAGCTATGTCTCCTTTTATGTGGATACACCCTTGTTTCTGGTTGGGAAAAGTTAGTTTCTCCTAAATACCAACACTGTATTCAACTTAGTGCCAATATAGTTGGAGAAGTAGCACTGTTTGGTTGTTCTGCAGGCTTAACAGGACCAAACTTAACGCTTTAGAATTAAAATAATATACAAGACTTTGTAGTTCAGTAAGCCCAGTTTCCAAAACTGCTGAGATCTGTGGCTTCCATTGTCTTCAATTAGAGTGAAACACATCTGAAAATAAGAAGTTGTATGCAAATAAGTCAAAATGAGTGTTGCCACCCATCCTTCTGGCACTAGAATCATAATTACCTCTGTGAAATGGCTGATATCCAGGCAGGGTGCCTAAGGGGGGATCAGCCAAGATTCTTGTCAAGCTAACCATAGCACTTGGGATAGATTGTCAGCATTTTTTTAAATGTCACAAGTTGTGAATATTCTCTATTAAAGTTCCTCAAAGATGTCTACAAGCATTTATGACTTTGGGAAATGCAAATTGAGACTTTTCCGTGCATATGTAACAGTCTTTTCAATTTTGGGGGTATGTGTATTAATATCTATTATTTTCATGAATCATTTGGAGTGCTACTAAATTTTCAAACTTCTACATTTGTTATCAACTCTTTTATTTATTCAATTTACTTTATTATTTTATTACTTTTATAAAAATCAAGTTCTAACTGACAGCATGTGCAAAACATTTGCTGTCCAGCTGTTATCAAAATATAACTGCCTGTAGACACTGTATTGTAATGTGGAGAGAATATTACAATGAAAAATCAAATTGCAAGTAGAGATACTAATATCATTCCTCAGCATCAGGTATTTATGAAGCAAGAAGACACACTATAAAAGATGTGAAACTGGTAGCACAGCTTTACAAATCATAGCATTATAAAAGTTTCCACCTGCAAGCTCGTGAAGTGGTGAACTTGTAAGGATGCTTTTATGGATGTATGTCACAGTCTTAGTGTTGCTGAATTTTGAACTAGGTCTTGAATTAATTTTTCAAAATAATTATCTCTGTCTTTCATAATTATCTCCTCTTTCATGTAATCCTGACCTTAGCCAATGGAGGGGACTTAATTATCTGTCTTTCCCTTTGTGTTCCTTTCTCCATCCTGCAGTCATTGAGCTGGGAGAAGTTGACCTCAACTGTCCTTCCAACTGCCAAATCCATAATACTCATTTCTTCGGAACTGACAGACAGATAATAAGAAGAGGGCAAGCCTTCAGCTTTTATGCTCGCTTCCAAAATCGGGAATGGGATGACTCTGTGGACAAGGCCATTTTCACCGTGGAGACAGGTATTCACTCCCAAACTCTGTGCAGTCTTTCCCGGTCCTATGCTAGTAATTAATATTGTCCATAGTCTTCCGTGACAAGTAATATCTACTTATTTAAGTTCTGTGAAAAGATTACCTTCCCCTAACTCAGGCAGTTCTGCTAACATGTAAAGTTTTCTCACTCTGCTACAGAAGTCACAAGTGAAAAAGAAATCCAAATCCGCTCTTGGGAACTTTGCATTGCAAATGATGGCTAAGCAAATTATTTGCCTTTTACATGCGCTTCATTTAGTCTGATTGAAGTTGTATTTATTTTCCCGAAAAGGACTCAGACCCTGTGAATCAAATGAGACGAAATGTACCTTCCCAATGGGCAGATGTCTAGATCAAACCTGCTGGAGTGCTTCCTACAAAATTCATCAGCCAAAATGCATCAATATCAGCGTGTTTCCTCCCTCCAGCGCCTGCATTGGCCGTTATATACTCAATATGCAAATCACATCTTGTGGCCACACATATCAGAGATGTCTTGGAGATTTTTATGTCCTTTTTAACCCTTGGTGTGCAGGTAAGAACTCTAGTGATGATCAGATAATTTTAAGAAAAATGATAGTCATGAGTAAAAATATTGAACATACTTATTACTTAGCTGGTAAGTAAGAGTTGGAATCACAGAAATATTGAGAAACAGGGAAGGATTATTTTGTTGTTGTTATATTTTCTTTATCCTGCAAATTCAGCACTGTCAGTGTTTGGATTTGGTTTATTAATGGTAGTAGACATGTTTTTCCCCATGCTTTTACAATGGCTTGAAAAGGACTAGAGGCGCTGGGGCACAAACTGAAATACAGGAGGTTTCTTCTGAATGTCAGGAAACACTTTTTTACTGTGAGGGTGACTGGTGCAGATTGCCCAAGGAGGTTGTGGAGTTTCTCTCTCTCTCTCTCTCTCCTTGGAGATATTCAAAAGACCTCTGGACATAGTCTTGGGTAATCAGCTCCAGGTGTCCCTACCTGAGCAGGGGAATTGGACCGTACAATGTCCAGGAGTCCCTTCCAATCTCAATCATTCTGTTCATTCTGTGGTGTCACCATGAAATAATATAGTACAAATACAAATGAAATTCTGTAGATCTGGTTCTGGTAGCAAGCAATTCTGGAGTCTGTAGGACCTTGCCAAAATCATTAAATGGCAAATATTAACATTGTCTATTCTTCTGATTTGATCAAAATCAGGTACCCAGCTCTAAGTGCACAATGCTTGACTCCTAGAACCGCTTAGTGTGAAGATAAATTGGAAGTCCTGTAGTTCAATTTACTGCAACAGGGAGAGGCTTAATAAAGGTAGTATCAAACCTTAAGTAGGAATGGTCTGTGAATATTTATATATAAAGAGCCTTCATCCTTGAACATGTTTAAAAGTATAAATAAAAAAAAAAGTAGGAAAAGAGAGAGGTAGAAGATACAGACCTGTTATAAACGTACATATGGTCTGACCGATAGCTTTATTTTTTTTCCAGATGACCCTGTTTATATGGACAATCAGGCCCATAGAGAAGAATATGTTCTGAATGAACATGGCATACTGTATGAAGGAGTTCACAAGCATATTACTTCTCGGCCATGGCACTTTGGACAGGTACTTTTTGATGACTTGTTCAGAAGTAGATATCATCCATATATGGATGAATTGTTATCCACGTTTTTTTTTCAGAAATGCATGCTATGTTATGAAGTGAAAAAGGTTTTTAGGACCATTCCAGACTATGTATGCATAAAAATAAAATATGTTTGAGAATCTCACTGTAGCCTAAACTGGAAGTTTTCTGTAGTAAATTTAAGGAAACTGCAATATGTTCTTGGAAAAGGTGAAACAGAATACTGTGCTTCTGAAGAAAAATTATTCCATTTGTCAAACATAAGCAAAAAAGACATGTTTTCTTCCCTTTGTTTTTCCTTCAGGCAGATAGTCAAAACCATGCAGACCACTAGGAGCTGTGCTTGATTAAAAAAAATACAGCATAGGGTAGGGGAGGAGAGAGGGCAGGTCATATACATGAAGAAGACTGGACAAGAAAGGAATTTTGTCAGTGTCGGAATACCATGGTGCCTGTGTTAACTTCTCTTTCCTCAGTTTGAAGATGGGATTCTGGATATCTGCTTGAAGATACTAGACATGGGTGCGAGTTACCATCACGGCTCTGATCGCGACCATTGTTGGCGCAATGATCCTGTGCATGTCAGCATGGTGGTAAATCACATGGTAAGACTTCTGGTGGTGTGTGACCTCTGAATATATCAGATCACTCTTATATTATATTGCAGAATGACAGATTGCACCGTAATCTGACACAATATGAATAGCAGAGAAAATACTTTCTGTGCTCAGATTCACAGGAAAAACTAACTTGTAACACTAATGTCTGATGATTTTGTGATATGCATAGGATGTGAAGACATGGTCATCTATTTGGTGGTTTGGTGGTATTTGGTCAGCAAGGTGGTTTTTCTTTTCTCTTTCTAGATAAGCAGCCATACCACTAACAGTATCATGAAGATTCCAGAAAACAATGATTACCTGAAAGGAACAAAACCATTTTCCTGGAATGGAAGTGTCCCTATTCTTCAGCAGTGGTACAATGGCAGATGCAGGCCGGTCAGATATGGGTACTGTGGGTCTCTTGCTTCAGTAATGTGCACAGGTATGGTATTTCAGTCTGCCCTTACCTAGTTACCGAAAAAGGAAGACAGAAAACGAGGATCAAAAACCTCTGACTCTAAAAACTACTGGAAAAATATTACTCATAAGAACTTTACTAGAAAAGAAATGGAATATTTTTCACTTGTTATGATATATCATGTCTCCTAACAGTGTTTATTATCCATCTGTTGCTTTCCTATACAGTGTGAAGAGCAAGAGGAGAAGCAGTACTGTCTTTTCTATGACCTTTGTACCATGCAGCTTTCGATAGTGCAGCTTTCATTAAAACACAGAGCAAATGCAGCCTCATGGAGCCAAAATTTATCCTTTGTATGAGGTTTGAAGGATGAGAAAACACACTGAGTTATGAACAGGAAGACAATCTCTAGCAATGTTTCCTTCTAAATGTAAAGGCAGAAGGCTGCGATATTCTTTAACTGCAAAGGATGAGATAGTAGTGAACTAAACTCTACAGACAAAAAAATTAAGTTCCAATTTTATACCATTTATTTAGTGAACCTGCTTCTACACTGAATAAAATAAAATTCAGGGTGTATCTTCATGTAGTACACTGTTTAAAAAAACCTCTAGGGTGTTTTATAAATGCAGGATCAGGATCATTATTTCTGAATTTACAATAGATTTGTTTGTGTTTCTTTCTTTTTGTTTTGTTTTATTTTAAAGCTGGAATTGTAACAAACCACTCCTTTCTGCTAGCCTCCTTTTAGACTACTTTTCAACCACTAAAAAGAAGTTTTGAAAACAGAATCACTTCATTCCAAATATTGCCTACTATCCATTTTATTTTTATAATTGCAAAGTAGAATATAGGAGAATTATTTATAAAATAAGTGGAGGATTTTTTGATAAATTAACATTTGTAATGACTAATGAATATTTTTTTTTCCTTATAGTGATGAGGTGTTTGGGAATTCCAAGCCGCGTTGTCACAAACTTCTGTTTTCCCTGCTCAATTGAGAATCCCCTTGGTATCAGTGAGATTTTTGACTGTACTGGAAAAAACCTGTGTGGTAAAGACAAGTTATGGTAAATAAGAAATAAACAAGCTCTTGTTTTTTTTAAAAAAAAAAAAGATAGAAAGACTAGTGCATCTCTTGTTGGTGTGGCAAGGCTGTTCTGTTTCCTAATGCATTTCAGCAACATGAAATTACTGAAGAGGGAGTCTGCTCAACCTACATTTTCATAAAAGAAAAAAAAACAACTCACTTGTGAGAATTGATGGTATCTGCTTATCCTTCTCAGCTGAAAGAATAAGGCCATCAGTCTTAGTAGCTGTAACAATATTAAGTAGATCATGAAATGTGAGGGAAAAATTATCACAATTATCTTCAGTCATAATCACTTTGTTGATAATTATGTCTTCTTCCTAAGGCTCCTTATCATGGATTACTTCATTGTTGTAAATCTTTCAATTCATGTTCATATAAGTATCGCTCAGTCATCATAGCAGAATTTTGTGTTTTCACCCTTGGCCTTTATGTTCATTGTTTCACTGCACCAGAATTTTGTTTGTATCCAAGTCTCATCTGTGAGAGCTTTTAATGAATTTTCTTCCCTTTCAAGACTCAAAAAGATGAGGTCAAACCGAAATACTAAGGGAACAAGGATCTTATTTTAGCACAAAAGACTTAAGGGTTTATTCTTTGTTAAACCATAAAAAAGAAGACTAAGACAGTACGTGATTGCCCTCTAAAAAAACAGGAGAAAAATGTTAGAAAATATAAACTACTTAAAAAAAAAAAAAAAAAAACCAAAAACAACAACCCCAAAAACCAAAACCTGGGTTGGCATATTATCAATTAAAAAAAGAATGTTTTGCTCTCAGGTCTACAAGGTCCTGGAACAAATTTCCAGTCTGAGTTATATAAAGCAAAACAAAAAACTCCTGTCCCCAAACATCACTAACAGTGTTATGACATAGAGAGTCTTCAGTTGATTAAAAGGTTATCTCTGACATGATTTTTCTCCATCATGAGGATTTAAACTTAATGATCCAAGTGGTGTCTTTAATCCTCTATTTCTGCATCCTACAGGCGATATCACTGCTGGAATGAATCTTGGATGGCTCGTAGGGACCTAAATCAGTGCTGTGGTGATTGGCAGTGTCTGGATCCGACACCTTTGGAAACAGGAAGAGGTACCTGTTTACTATAACTATAATTGTTTTCCTCAGCTTATGTTGCTGAGTTTCTCTACTGCTCAGGTTACAACCCATTATAATGTTTTTGTTATCTGGCTTAGGTTCAGCTTGCAGCGGCCCTACATGGGTTCGAAGCATCAGAGAAGGGGAACTGGACTTCGACTATGATGGTCATCATATGTTTTCTCGAGTAAACTCAAACTATGTGGGCTGGCTTTCACAAAACAATGCCCAAAAAACAAAATTCTTCTGCGATGCTTGGCCATGTGGACAGCTTCTAATCACCAAGAATATTGGCAGTGAGCAATTTGAAGATATCACTGGGTCTTACAAGTATGAACTAGGTATGATGAAAAGTCGTTAAATGGATTACAGGAAATTTTAACTGCTAAAAATATAAAATTATCAATGTAATCTGTCCTATGTTAAAATGAGTACAACAATCTGAGGATGTCTTTTTTTTTTAGAAAGAGGAAGATGACTTTCTGTTCAAAGATCTTGATTCCTAAACTTCTAAATATTTTTAGGTGATTTGAACAAAACACACAGTATGTACATCCAGATAAGATGGGTGGGGTAGGATAGGATAGGATATTTCAGTTGGAAGGGACCTACAATGATCATCTAGTTCAACTGCCTGACCATTTCAGGAATGACCACATGTTGAAGAATGTTATTAAGGGCATTGTCCAAATGCCTCTTTTTAAGGCACTGACAGGCACAGGGTATTGATCACCTCCCTAGGAATGCTGTTCCAGTGTTTGACCACTCTCTCGCTAAAGGAATGTTTCCTAATGTCAAGTCTGAACCTTCCCTGGTGCAGCTTTGAACCATTCCCACACATCCTGGCACTGTATGGCAGGGAGAAGAGATCAGCACCTCTATCTCTATGTCCCTTCCCCAGGCCAGGGTAGAGGACAATGAGGTAACCCCTCAGACTCCTTTTCTCCAAACCAGGCAAACCCAAAGTCCTTAGCTGCTCCTCACAGGACATGCTTTCCAGCCCTTTTAATACCACTATTTACATACATGTTCTGGTCTCACCTGTACAGTAGTTTAAAATATTAGCAGACTTGAGATAATCTAAAAAACCCTAGTTTCTTTTAAACTCAGGATTAACATTTTACTTGTTCCTTCTTGTACCAGGCCTGTCAGAAAATGTGCTTACTTACTAAATTCATGTATTATTAGGATATTCTGCTGTTCTTACTTTGGGCTACTGGTTTTCATTTTCCAGAAGTAGGGAGGAGCTCAACCAGCAAAATTGCCTAAAGGAATGAAGAGCGGATCACAGTTGGTTGTAAAATTGCAAGCTCTGTTGTTTTTGAATATTTTTTTTACATGAACAAAAAAGAAATCAATTGACAGTTTCTTTGTTTGAAAGGCATATTTTGCTCTTTAAGAGACATGGCAGCATTTCATATTCACTCTAACCTTTATAAAGAGTTATATTTTGAGTTTTGCACTTACTCTATGTTTTGAGATTTACATGACCATTTTTAAATCTAATAGAAGTAAATTTTTAAAAATGTTTTTCTCAGCTATTTATCTTCTTCTATGCATTCAGACTACCATATTTTTTTTTGTTCACTGATGTAATTTGTTCTACACCAAACCACTACATAAGGTTTCAGGAAGGAGGAAGAAGAAATTTAATTATATTATTTACATAGATATGACTTCTTTTGCCTCCAGCAGATTCATTATCATGCATCTTCTTCAACAGGTTCTGTGAAAAACAAAGAAGCCTACTACCGAGCTTACAGGAGAATTCACCCAGGGTACTGCAATGCTTCCAACTGTCATATTGAGAGAGAGCTATCATCTGTGAAAAACCCATTTTTGAGTGACTCTGGTATTAACATGAGGCTAAAGATGGGTAACTGCCCAATGTATGGTGAAGACGTCCAGCTGCACTGGCTGCTTGAAAATCTGCGTGGTGAAAACAAAAACCTGAAGTTTAATTTGAGCGCACAAATAATAACCTACAGTGGTTGTCCAATGGATCAGTTTTGGAAAGATAGTGTGAATGTCACATTAGGTCCAAGGGAAGGTAAGAACGTGAATTTGTCTAATGCCCTTCTATTCACTGTTCTCAGAAGATACTTTGCTTTTTAGGGTTAGTGGAGACTTCCTAATATTAGTGGGAAGTGAAATGGAAACTATGTTAAATATTGACCGCTGAATGCCGTTTAGGGTGATCCCTCAAAAATCATCAGTGTTAATACTACGTGTATAAGGACAGGTAATTCATAGTCTTTGTTTAATTTCTCAAGACTTAGAGATTCTGATGATCATTTAAACGTTACTGTTAATCAATTCTGGATTCTATATTCAATACAAAGATAAAGTTACATCTGTTTATCAGAAAAGCAATTTATTTCCTTTAGCCAGAAGATATTAGCCAGTGTAAAACACTGGTTTTAAGCACTTTAATTCCTTTAAATTACTTTTAAATGTAATTATTTCCAGGTATACCATATGCTGGTAACTGCAAAGGTGTATCAGAGCATAAACACTTCTTTGGATGGTTAACATCTTAATATCCAAATTTTTAATAATAGTAATAATAATAATAGTAATATTAATAAACAAACCTCCTTGTAAATGCACTGGTATAGTTGTATTAACTGAAAAGTGTGAAGCTGGTTGTTGAAGGTAGCAATGTATCACCCTAAGCCTGGAAAAATCATATCTGTGTTCAAAGATGCTGTGATAACTTAACATTTAATTGAGCCATTTTAAGTACCAGTTAAAATTTAGGAGGAAGGAAAATGGAAATATTAGCCAAAAAATAAGAAAAAATAATTAAAATACGTTTGTTTTACAGTGAAAAAAATTCCACTGTGTATATCCTATAGTCAATATGGACCTTATCTCTGTGATCACAACATTATGAAAGTAGTTGCTGTCTCAGATCCAGAGTGTGGAGAAGTTCTGATGGTGAGCAGGGATATCGTGGTCAACAGGCCACCTGTCATTGTAAAGGTAAAGAGCTTCTATTATGGGATTTGTGATCTAAGGAACTGACTTAGGGACTTTTATTGGCCACTTCCTAGGTACAACGCAAATAACCTAGAAATTATTTCTTTTTTAATTTCTTCTGTTGTATTTTTATGTTAGCAAGATCAGTGTGATTTTAAATGTATAAAAGTTACTTAGAGTGATGTATAGAGATCATAGAAGTAAATAGGAAAGAAACATGTTGTCGTGGTTTAACTCCGG
>NW_010236642.1:0-709 GCF_000690775.1 Eurypyga helias
CAGCTGGGAGAAGTCTCAGAATCACCAGCCCTTGTTCTCAGGAGAGTTCAACTTACTAAATGTCTGCTGGAATTACAATACGGTGGAGAGGAAGCAGTCTAGGAGGTTCCTGGAGTGTGTGGAAGATAACTACCTGACACAGAGAGTGAGTGAGCCAAATAGGGAAGGGGCTCTGCTGGACCTGTTGTTTCTGAACAGAGACGGACTGGTGGGGGGGGTGACCGCTGGCGGCTGTTTTGGGCCTACGGCTGACAAACTGTGGACTTCTGGAGGGCAGACTGTTTAGGAGCCTCGTTGACAGTGTCCCTTGGAAGGCAGTCCTGAAGGGCAAGGGAGTCCAGGAAGGCTGGACATTCTTCAATAAGGAAGTCTTAAAGGTGCAGGAGTAGACTATCCCGATGAACTGGCAGGGAAAAAGACCATACTGGCTGAACAGAGAGCTTTGGCTGGAACTTGGGAGAAAAAAAATAAAGTTACAATCTTTGGAAGAAGGGACAAGCAACTCAGGAAGACTACAAGGATGTTGTGAAGTTTTTCAGGTAGAAAATCAGAAGGGTCAGACCCCAACTAGAACTTCACCAGGTCTCTGCTGTAAAAGGCAATTAAAAATGTTGATATAAATGCATTAACCACAAAAGGAGGGTGAAGGAAAATCTTCATCCTTCACTGGATGCAGAGGGAAACATTTGATCTAATTTCAGAACTGTTA
>NW_010236643.1:0-32817 GCF_000690775.1 Eurypyga helias
TCTTCATTCCCAACAGGATTCCTATCTTTCCCTTGTTGTTAAAGCAAAGCCAAGGCATTACTTATTCTGACCCGTACACCTGCATTCAGCCAGAGCCTGCTTTGAACACATGTTCAGGGTCCATACAGGTACTCTGGAGTGCCACTCTGTTTAACTGTCACTGCTGCTCCCCTTGCCTCTCTGAATCCTAAATGAAAGGATAATCCTATTGTCTTTCACAATGATGGTTGACCTATTCTTCACATTACTTAAGTCCTCCCTTCCCATGTAACAAAAAAATCCCCGCATTCAGAAAGGGCATGGAATTCAGTGATGGTCTGCAGGAGCTTTTTGGAGTTGTTTGCTTTGCTTTGTTTTGCTTTTGTGTGAGAGAAAGGGCAAAGTGAACTACCAAAGTGTTTTCCCCACCAGTTAAGATGCCATGGTTTAGCCCCAGTCATCCACTAAACACCACACAGCTGCTAGCTAGCTTGCCCCCCTGCCCCTAGGTGGGATGGGAGAGAGAACTGGGAAAAAGACCTTGTGGGTTGAGAAATAAAGAGTTTAATAGGACAGAAAAAGAAGAGAAAACAATAATAACAACGACAACAGTAATAATAATAATAAAGTATAAACAAAAGTGATGCACAATGCAACAGTTGCTCTCCACCCAGTGATTCATAGTCCATCCCCAAGCAGTGTCCTGCTAGACCCCTGGCCAATTTCATTTTTATTCATTGACCATGACATCATATGGTATGGAGTAGCCCTTTGGCTAGTCTGGATCAGCTGTCCTGGTTATGGTCCCTCCCAGATTCCTGTGTATCCCTTTGCTGGCAGAGCATGGGAAACTGGAAACCCTCGGCTTAGTATAAGCACCACAACTAATTAGCTACAACTACAAACATCAACATGTTACTTAATTTATTCTCATACCAAATCAAAACCACAGTACTATACCAGCTATTCAAAAAAAATATTTACTCTATACCAGCTTTCACCAGGACAGAAGAAAAGGACAAGGTTGTAAACCCTTGTCTTAAACACCAGTGGAGAAAGCAGAACACAAGAGCTGCATAAGAGTAGTAGTTAAAGTGGGATGAGTGCTATAGGTGTGTTAATATCACAACTGAAAACCATAAAGAGAAAATGGAGCTGCTTCAAATCATTCACTTGTCCAAAGCTATTTTCCCCAGCTCAAAGACAAAATTCTGATACAGATAAGTAGCAATAAAGAATTGTTTCATTAATATGTGACTATGTGATAGAAATGTTTTGCCAAATAGTTTGTCTCACTGAGTCATGGCAAACACAGTCTTGCTGATTATGTTGTCATCTGCTCTGAGAAAAGAGCAGCACACAAGGCAGCTGGTATCTAGCATAATAGTCGGAGAGTGAACAAAGACGCTCTAGAGTGCTGTTTAGAGGACAATATTCAAAATCACCTTTTGTAGGAGCTCATGGCTCATTACTGCATCTCTAGGGAGACCTGAACAAGACTAGCTTCCTAAGTCAGATGCTCTGAGTCTTTACTGTAGTTACACCATACTAGAAGCACACTCGAGACCAAATTAATCCAGATTACAAATCCACCTCTTGCCTCTGCTAGGCAGTGACTGGGAAGAAGTTGGTGTTTGTGTGAAGCATATTTGTTTACCTTTTATCTGTTTTTAATCACCAGGCCTTTTTCTTACATTTGTGACCAGTGGCATAACCTGATCCCACTTGTCCTTATTGTGTGGTGGGTGAGGATCAATGGTTTTCTGTGCTTCCAACAGTGGAAGAATGAATAGACCTGAATATGTGTCTGTAAAATTGGCACTGAGGTCTGAATGAACTGCCCAGGCTAGCTCCAAAACATGTGGAGTTTCTTTTCCTGTCTTTGGCTGATAGATCTGAAAATTAACCATAGAGTATGAAACATAGATTATTTCCTCTAGTGTGGGTTTTTTTTTTGTTTGGTTTGGCTTGGTTTGTGTGTTTTTTTTTTTTTTTTTTTTATGATCAGCTGTATTAGGTTTGTATGGAAAAGTTTTGGTAGTGGGGGGGCTATTAAAAGATTCACCTTGTGTCCAACAGAACCAATGTCAGCCAGCTCCAAGATGGACCCAATGTTGTCCAAGGTCAAGACCATCAGCTACAGTAGTAACATCTCTGGGATATATCTTATTTAAGAAGGGGAAAAATATGACTGCAGAACAGTAGCCAAAGGAGAGGATTGTGAATATGTGAGAAAGACAACTCTACAGACACCCCTGGTTAATGAGGAGAGGAAGGAGATGCTCCAGGTATCGGATCAGAGATTCCTTACCAGCTCGTGGTGCAGACCATGATGAAGCCAGCTGTGTCCTGCAGGCATGGAGGGTCATGGTGGAGCAGAGACCCACCTGCAGCCTGGGGAGGACCCCACACCAGGGCAGGGGGATGCCCGAAGGAGGCTGTGACCCTGTGGGCAGCCTGTGCTGGAGCAGGTTCTTGGCAGGAATTGTGACATCACTGAAGAGAGGAGCCCAGTCTGGAGCAGGTTTGCTGGCAGGACCTGTGACCCTGGGTGGACCCTGGAACAGGCTGCTCCTGAAGGATGACACCCTGTGAGAGGGACCCACACTAGAGCAGAGGAAAAGTGTGAGAAGTCCTCCCTGTGAGCAGCAGAGACAACATGTGGTAGACTGACCACAACTCCCATTGCCCATCCTCCTACAACTGGGTGGTGTAGTAATGGTGAGCAAAGCTGAGTCCAGAAAGAAGGGAAGGATGGGCAGAAGGAGTTTTAATATTTGGCTTTTATTCCTCATAAAGTTATTTTGATTGGATTGGCAATAAGTTAAATTAATTTCTCTGTGTTGCTTCTGGTTTGCCCTTGACAGTAATTGCTGAGTGATCTCTCCCTGTTCTTATCTTGACCCATGAGCCTTTTATTTTTTTCTCTTTTCCCTGTCTAGTTAAAGAGGGAGAGTGATAGAGCGGTTTTGGTGGGCACCTGCCCTCAAGCCAGGTTCAGTCCACTACATCATCTTACAATATTCTTTAAGTCACACCCACTGAGTTAAGTTGGAAACTTTGATAATGTCTTTGGACATCCACATGAGGCAGATGGATTGCTGAAAGAAAAAAGAAGGAAATTATACATTAAAAATTACCATGAGAGTAATTGTACAAATATACAATTGTGAGTGTTGGATAATAGCTCTTTATTCGCTTTCCCACATTGCATTTCCCAAAACACCCTTTCTGACATTTTGTGATGACAATTTACTTTGCATTATGTAGTTAGCATATGCAACTTTTGATCAGTCTTCATATAGACGTGTATTCTTGTCAATAATGGCAAAGTTACAGTTTTAAAATTATGGAAATAGGAGGCAAAGTACTACTGATCACTTAAGAACAAAGCTGCAATGTTTTTCAGTCTTTCGTTTTAGAATTTTCTTTTGCAAGCAGTATTAAGAGGAATTTGTACATTATAGCACACATGAAACGTCATTACTGTAAGTTAAAGCACAGATCCTATGACGAAAAATTGTGTGCTGGTAAATTCTCAGAAGTGTCTGCCATTGTATTTTATCAGAACTCATGTTTAAAAAAAAAAATCTCTTGTTTCAGAACTTAAGGCAAGGTACAAGCATTTATTACAAAGAAAATGAAATAGATCTCTCGTAGAATATTTCCAAATTTTGTGGTGCCTTCCTTTTCCAAAGTCATTTAGCAATTCATTTCACTGAGCGCGATGTACAGATATTTGTGTGTACTGTGCTCTTATAACCCTTCCCAACCTCCCACAGCAGGTTGGATCCCTCGCTTGAGTCTGAGCTCCAGTGTGAGCCAGAGCCCATTTTCACGCCTGAGATTCCCCATCGGGGAACTGGCTGCCTCAATTGAGCTGTAGGGTGAGCCAAGATATGCTCATTGCTGATAACTGAAGAATTGCAGCTCAAGGGCAAACATGAAGTCAGCATAATCAGTTCATAAATTCATAACAGTATCTAAACAACTCCAATTTGAAAAATCTAATAGAAATGCATTCCCAAGGATGCCACACCACTCTATGTGCTCTGCATCTTTTTTCTATGAAATCAAGGAAAAATGGAAACAGAATGTTGTTTTTATAATAATCTTATTCTAAAGATTAACTATATGATGGTTAGAATTAATCTTGACATAAATACATCTCTTAAGATTTTAAGGTGTTGCACTGAGATCAGATGATTCAGCACTAGCTCCTGAGTTCCAACAATAAGACAAGTATATACATATGAAGGAGCATAAAGTTTTAAAAAAGAAACAAAATTATTAATATACATTAACTATATTAAACCATGACAATCTAATAGACACATGAATTACAATTCAGTATTTGTGAATGGGCAGTGAAAAGCAGGTGTGTGTAGCAGAGGTCACTACCTACTGGAAAAACAGGCAGTTAAAATATGTTGGGAAAAAGATAGTTTGAAGTAGAATGGAAATAAATAAAAAAATACTAATGACATTTCTGGGATAAAAAAAGGAAAGAAAGCAGGGGTGACAAAGAGAGGTGAAACCTAATATCTTGGTACTAATCTTTATTTGGCTATGCCTATGAGCAGAAAAGTTAATGAGCTGGTAAAAAACTCAGTATTTCAGTGCTGTGAGACAACAGCAAACTCCCCAAGCAGATGGGTCATCAATATAAAGATTAAAGTCTTGGACAATCAAACTGTTTTCAAAAGAATGTCTCAAAGTTGTCATGAGATGAAAAAAAATCTGTAGTAATTGATCCAACCAGCTTCAGGGTACAATAACCATTAAGTAGAAAAACAGTTAGAAGAAATGATTCAAAGTTGTGAGCAAGATACTCAGACTTTTTGTTTGTTCATAGCTTCTTCTAAGCAATGTGACAGGACTGTAGAAAAAATACATTTCAAGATATTGCTAGATGTTACTACTTCAGGATTTTAAAGTCATATGCCATCGTGTGCTTCATAGACTGAAGGAGGGAGTATTCCTGCAGGACAACCTATTACGTGTATTCTATGCACTAACCTACGCTCCACCCATGCTATGTTGCATAACTTTCAATTTATTTGACATCATGTTTAAAACATAGGTACTCTAGATGTCTCTGACAAAAGACTTCATCACACTCATGTTGAATCAATTATTAATTAATTTACTTAATCTACTTGCTTAAATTTGAATAGTAGAGCTTTGAAGAAAGGTTGACTCCCTCTGCTTGGACTTTTATACAGCTTTAACACTTGGTTTTGCATATATTATTTAATAACTATCTGCCCTTCAGGAGAAATGCTGGGTCATTAAGATCATAACAATAACTGTCAAGATTATGTCCAATGCATTTCATTAGCACTTCTCCTAACTAGACATTTTGAAATAAATTAACATTGCCCAGAATCTCCGAAAGAAATTCACTGATTTCTTCAAGGTCAATTTGTGGAATGAACAGACCACCAGTTCTGGTGGAACCTACTTTGACTGCTGATATTTGGATTCTGTGTATCTTGTATCTTTCTTTGGCTCGACAGTTCAGAGGGCAGCAATTATTGTGGGCTAGTGAGGAAAACCCAAATTACTGTACTAAACTGAACTGTAAAATACATTCTGTAAAAACACAGGGTTTGTAAAATCTCTTGATGTGTGGAGTTCAATCACTTTCCACACTGTATAATCTATCATGAAAGTATTAGTCTCTGTTCTTGAATAAAGAGAAGTTTTCCACTAGCCATACTTTTAAAATTGCTGTTTTGTTGGGAATGTTTCCCTAATTCCAAGCTTAAATACCGCCATCAATGTATTCTCCTTTGTCCTTGTGCAAATGTTCAGCCAAGTATCTAACATCTGTCTTACCTTATGCCTTCTGAGATACCTATATAGAGGATTTTTGTATGATTGTGTATCTATTTTCCAATTATGGACAAGTAAATCTTTTCTAAGTCTTCTTCTGTATCCTGTGATATAATTGCCCTGGGTATCCCAGAAGCTCTTCTTCACCCTATTGAGTCTGATCTTTTCCCTAAACCTTCACCCAGACCTAAGCACAGTGTTTAAGAATTTTTCTAGGTTGTGTACAAGTTTTTAGCAAGTGGATGATGAACAAACCTTTTCATTACTCTACTTTTTTGGCTTCTAGGTTTGTAGTAGATATTCTTGTTATTGGACTCCAATTAAATCACTTTTCATTTATAGGTTTCATTCTTTTTACATTTTCAGTTTTCAAAATCACACAGTACTTCCCATGTTTCAATATATAACGTGTTTCCCACAGACTTCAATAGCTGTGCAAAATCCAGTTGTGAGTTATTTATTTTGATGGCAAGAGGACTAAAATAAATCAATATACTGTACATAAAGCTGGCACCAAAAATAAGAAATTTAGATTAAAATCCCAACCTTGAAATGAAACAAAATGGTAGGGCAAAATAAAGTAGAGCACTTAATATTTTACAATTTCCTGAAAGGTTTTTTGGTTGGTTGGGTGGTTTGGTTTGGTTTAGTTTAGTTTGGTTTGGTTTGGTTTGGTCTGGTTTGGTTTTGTCCTGCAAGCTTCATTTATACTGTAGCCATCTTTGTTTCAGGGAGAAAAAAAAAAAAGGAAAACAAACAAACAAACAAATAAACAAAAATTGTTTTTGAGCAGTTTTACTTTTTCAGTAAGAGTTTCTGAAGTTTCTTACCACTGATTTAGATACTACTTATCTATTCATACATTTCTATAAAATGTTACATTTGGTACTTAAACACAGGATTAAACTCTCCTTGGGTGGATAAAAGTGTGTGGCAGTCTAACCCTGGCTGGAGGGCAGGTGCCAGCAAATCTGCCGTGTCACTGCCCTCCTCAGCTGGGCAGGGGAGAGAAAATGGAATGAAAGGCTCGTGGGTCGAAATAAGGGCAGAGAGGGGTCACTCACCAGTTACTGATATACACAAAACAGACTCAGCTGGGGAAAATTAATTTATTACCAATATGATTGGAGCAGAATAATAAGAAAGAAAACTAAACCTTAAAACCCCTTCCCCCACTCCTTCCTTCTTCCTGGACTCAGCTTTGCTCCCCATTTCTCTCCCTCCTCTCCCCAGGCAGCGCAGGATGATGGGGAATGGGGGTTGTGGTCAGTCCATCACACACTGTCTCTGCCACTCCTTCCTCCTCAGGGAATGATTCTCATGCTCTGCCCCTGCTCCAGCGTGGGGTCTCTCCCACGGGAGACAGTTCTCCACCAGCACAGCCGGCCTCACCATAGTCTGCACTACGGGCTGCTGGGGATTCTCAGCTCTGTCACCTAGATCACCTCCTCCCTCTCATTCTCCAGTTACCTGTGGGGCTCAGGGCTGTTCCTCTCAAAACTGTCTCTCTTTCTTTCTCCAAGTGCAATTTCTTTTCCACATTTTTTTTTTTCACTTTCTCAAACTTGTTATCCCAGAGGCATTGTCATGGTCACTGATGGGCTTGGCCTTGGCCAGAAGCAAGTCTATCTTGGAGCTGGCTGGCATTGGCTCTATCAGACATAGGGGAGGCTTCTGGTATCTTCTTATGGAAGCCACCCATGTAGCCCCCCCGCTACCAGAACTTTGCCATACAAACCCAATACAAAGTGTTTAAAAAATTTCTTTCCAGTTGAAATGTTTTCTAGAACTATTTCACTGATTTTATTTGAGGAATATTTTTTTAACTAGAGTAATTTATGAAATTATTGGTAAGCAGCAATCCAGACTTGTTCTGCAGTGTTCATAGTCTTACAGAATCTGGCTTCTGAAATCTGTAGAAGTTGAAAAATTGGTCTCCGACTTATTTGAGAGCATTAGTTTATGAAGGACTTTCAGAGATATTATTGTAAATCCAGTATTCAGGAATTTCCCAACACCTGACATAGATTTCAACTGATATCACTTTAGATTATTTTTTCTAGGTTAAACACAGTATTGTATTATTAATTAAAACTGGGGAATATTTCTGCAGTTTTTATTATAGGGTGTTTGATTTTGACTGTTTTTAAGTTCACAGCTTAGAATTTTCTTCCAGCAAAACCAAGTTAGCCCTTTTGGTTATTTTTGATAGAAACAGTCAGACTTTTCCTACTTTCATTCTTCCTCCAACAGCAGAATGCTTCCCATGTTACAAATTAAAAATATCAATTTGTATTTTTCAGTAGTATTTTTTGTCATGTCTTCTGTTAAAATGAGACAAAAATTCATTAAGTTAATAATGAGATAATTTTTTTTAAAGATCTATTGTTTAGCAGAGCTGTTAGAAAGAGCTGTCATTTCAAATAATCAAATATTAATTTGGAAGACTAAATTTGTGTTTAGTTTCAATTTTGGAGATTTTTTCATGTCCTTAACTTGCACCACTCTAAAGACTGAAGAAAATGTACTGTTCCTTATTGATGTCACATACAAAGATAAAAAGGTAGACATGCTAGATTGCAATTCATGTCATGAAGAGCTGGTCAAGGTCTATTACTGCCTAATTCATAAATGCTCAAAAAATGTGGCTAGGTTTAGCCAGCAGTCATCACCAGAAAACACACAATGTTACACATATGTCTTAGCCTTCTGCTTTTACTTAATTTCAAGCTATGTAATCAGTGCCACAGAATGCATTGTATGCAAATGAAGTTAATGTGATTTGGTATATTGTATTTGTATTTTTTCTTTCATTCTTCTAAATGAAATTCCTTTTCTACTAAATTATCAACATTGCAATTTTTTTCATGTTTCAGAAAGCTTTATTAATGTTAGATTATGGACCATAAATAATAAATATTGAAAAAAGTATGAAATTATGAATCTTTTTGTGTTTCTAAATGGCACAGTAATTACAGGCTTTGGAGTTTGGGGAGATGTTTCAAGAAGCATTGAGGACTATACCCAAAATATTTATCCAAAATTATTACCTTCATACTCTGCTATCGATGGACAACAATAGGTTTGAGAGTATTTGGTGTCGATTCAGAAAATAAAGGCCTTTTCATCCTCTGCTGGATTCTGATTCCTTTTCACAGGGAGTCTCTAAACAGTGGGTAGTGTGCAGATTCATAGACAATATAGATGCAGATATATTATACATAAAAAAGCCTAATCCTAAAAATTTTGAGAAGTGCTAGGGACAAGGAGGTAGTATAAAACTACAGCTTATTGTTTTCTGTTTTTTAAAATCAAAATATATTTGAATTAGTCTTAAAATAATTTTACTAATCTCTAGTTCCTTCCTAATAAAGAGATAACCAATTTTAGAAAACAAGTAATTCCAACTCAGGAAATAGAAACCTAACATCATTTTCCCAAATACTCCAAAGGCAAAGTTTTTCTTTCAAAAGATTTCTGGTGTTCTGAATTTCAAAATACCTCTTTTTGAAAATTCTTTCCATCAGGTCTGAATTTCCTTATCAGAGAACAGTTACTTCTGCTGAAAGCTGGGCCAGCAGAAACACACATGAAATTTTCTTTTTCTAGATTGGACTTTCTATGTTATTTTAAGATGTGGTCTGGGGTCTGTGAATGTTCACACGGTGTCACAAATAAATGTTCTTATCGGATTACGAAAAGCATGCAACATTGACCTTGGGTTGTTCTTGTTCTGATTAAGGCATTGAGGCCAACAGCAGCAGGGCTTGGTCAATACTGAACACTTTCAAAAATCCTTTCTGAACACATAACTTAAGTATGTAGGTTTTCTAGGTTATCCTACTTATATGGTTTTCCATATAATCTAAAGATGTGTGTAGATATTTTTTACTACAATGATTACTAGCTTTAGGTATAAGAACTTAAAATACTCCTAACACAATAATTTTGCTGTCAACATCTTATAGCAAAAGACAACCTATACTTACTAACTATGTCTGTTTAAAGAAGGGACACTGTATTAATTAACACCACAGTGAAGGACTAGCACAAAGCATAGCTAAGCAAGGGTGTTAGAAAATGTGGTCAGAAAACAAGTCACAATCCACTAACTGTAGAAAATTATGATGGTCATTTGATGAGAGTTACGGACTATATTAAAGAATATAATTAATAAGATGTTGGCAAAACAGTTTAATTATGCAGTTACCTGTATTCATATGGATGAATTTCCTAATTAAAATGTAGCAGATAGGAACCATGTAGATGATAGTGTTATATTACTTTTTCTTCTAAAATAAACAAGATTAATTATAACATAATTCTAACATAATCAATAAATTCATTTTTTCCAAAGACATTTTACTCCATTTAGTCGTGGAAATAATAGGCAACATTTTGCATGTGTCCCCTAATAATTCTTATATGTATTTCTATGAAAACCACTAACAAAACCGACAAATTTTTAGTCACAGAGATAGAAAAGATAAAGGCAAGTGATTTACCAAGCCTAAAAAAAAAGTTTGTAAATTCCAGGCTATGTATTTCACAGTATAAATTGTCCCTTTTCTACAGAGCTAATTCAACATTAGTGTATCAGTTACTCAATAAATGTTTATCAAAATTTAGGAAACATTGCACCAAAGCTCAAAAACAAGAATGATAACATTAGTCACGCAATCATAACTTTTACTAGAGCACGATTGATAAGCGTAGGGAAAAGTATGTAAAAAATTCTGGTGTTGAACTGGGTACGGTTTTTTTGTATGCTGTGGAATCAGTGGAAACAGAAATCTATTGTTTCCTCCAAATACAACACATATGTAAATCAAACCCAAATGACCAAATGACAGCTAAGACTTAGGAGCAGCAGATGGCAGTGGGTTATTTATTATTTTTACACTGTGTTGCAGTGGATCTCTTTCAGTCTATCATTTACAGAAATTGCAGAGAATATGTGCATATTAATTAATGAATGCTTTAAATCCTTTTTTATTGCTTACCACTGACATATGCATCCTGTCTCCTAATCCTGGCAGTGGAATTTCTCAAACTAAAAGTACAGTGAAAGTGATCTCACTGATAATGATGTACATTGCCAGAGCTGTTGTATATGTCTTTATCATCTCTACTTGTTGCTCCTTTTTGCAAGACAGATATCCGTACCTGTCTTACAAATCACTTTCAGAAGTTAGAGGGATAATATAGGACATGTCTTCACTTTAGGAAACTAAAATGCCATGTATAGCATCACAAATTCTGATGGATCAGAGCTGTTGCTAACAGCAGCTACCGTAGGTGGTAGACATAAGTGTCTGGAACTAATATGAGAGTAAAGCAAAGACAATATCAATAATACGAATATGTTTGTCAGAATGACACCAATTCACAGTCTTGCCCAAAATTCCCAGTAATTTTGAGGAAATTACAGTGCTGCTCAAGACTGATGTGATAATGCTTCATGAGAATATGCAATTGAACTATAGAATGGAGAAGTAATGGTAGTCATCAGTAGCAGCTTACGATATAATAAATGTCTTTCTAAAGTCATGACTGCAGTAGGAAAAGCATTAGAAACATTGATTTTTGAAGTGTGACATTTTAATTAGATGAAGAAATTGCAGAATCTTTTTGAAGGAAGACAAATAACATTTGTGCTTCATATCATTTCATGTAAACATCTTTTCTCTGTAATTTTAGTAATGATGATATTTTTCATTATAGATAAAACTATTTCATTTCTTTCGATTCTCTTTAATTGCATGTGGCAGCCTCTTTTGTTATAGCTGTTTGAGTGGAGCAGAATCTTAAAGAATTTGCAAAAGAAAAATATCTATGTGCTGAAATCAGTGTATATTATGTCTTATAGTAGAGGAAACATCATTTTGATAAAGATTCCAGTTAAGAAATATACTGTCTCTAAACTTTGGAACACTTACATGAAAACAGAGTGAAAAGACAAAGTAGGACATGAGGGGGAAAAGTTCTCATTGATAACCTCTACTCTTCAAATCTGTGACTGCCTATTTCTTTTAAACCCACAGGAGAGTGTAGGAGAATCTGGTTTAAAATAGAGTATATTTGACACTCATGATGGCAAAAAGAATAAATGGTCTTGACACTCAAAGCTTCCTTCTGAACACTAGAAAACTATGACGGTACAAATATATACTGGAAATGACAGCTACGGAGGTCAAATTTGAATTTGATGATGTTAAGAGTAGCCTAAATAAGTAAGGCTTTCTTCACATATATGATCTACATCATGATCATCAATGTATCTATGAAGAAGAATAAGAATTATTAATATATGAGGTACTGGACAAATTATTCATAAATTTGTTTTTCACCTAAATGTGCACTTATTGGAATAAAGGCATTGTATCATACAAATGTCTGATTTTAGTAATGTATCCTGGATGTAAGGTAACTTACTTAAAGTTCCAGTCTCGTTAATAATATAGTTTAATGCTTGGTAAGAACGGATTGATTAAACCTTACTGCACGACAACATCTTTTATTTCAAAATATTATAACAGCTAAGGAAGATGAAGGTGATTTATATTAATGAAGTTCCATTACCTGTATAAAGAAGAGTGCACATCTGTGACTCAGTTGAACAGCCCACATAGATATTTAATTCAGACTGATTACCCTCACCCCATTCAATAGTCACAAGAGGTGTCAGGCCAAGATGGTCCATGGGATTCAGTCACACAGATGGCAGATGACACAAAGGTAATATAATGGTTGTCAAAGTTCAATGTATATGTTTGTTTTTGTAAAGAAGGTGATTGTAGGTTTAAATCCAGCTTCTTTGGCCAAGGAACACTTTCCTTGTTTAGATCAGAGTTCATGAGGACTAAAACGTGTCCCACATCATGAACAGCAACAGAAGTCACTGACTGGATGGGGGACCTCTGGAGGTCTTGGACCTGATTCTCACAGGGAATGGACTACTGTCAACACTAGATAAAATCACGTGGATTTGTCTAGTCCAGTCTGGAAAACCTCCAAGTACTGAGAATATAAACTGAAATATAAGCATATCATAACATACATTTATCTGTACACTGTTTTTGAATAAAATGTCCAACCTTATGCTAGTTTCTGGAATGAACCAGTCAATGTGAAAACAACATTTGCTTTAATGGTGAGGAAGAAAAGACATATACTTCCTTTTGTTAACTGGTAGTGTCACAGTCAAACAACCAAGCAAAGCCAACAACTTTGATTTTATCCTGAATAATATTGAAATGGTTATTTGTTTACCGTAAGCCTTCAGAATTAATAACAGAGTTAAGGAAGATCTTAATTTCAAAGAATCATAAAGTATTATTGAAGTTCCTAGAAATCATAGATTTCTGATGACCAGAAGCTCACAAATAACTTACGGATATTGGCAGTAAATCCTAGGTTACGATTCATAGCATGTCTGTAATTTGAAGTATATTGATTCAGTAAGTCCTTATTATTATTTTGGCTTCTTGAATGATAAGACCAGCTCTCTCTGTTTACATTAGATCTGGTTTGTCACAGACATAGTTACTTGTCACTCTTACTGATCTAGTTTAGTCTTCAGTACAATAATAACTTGCTACTCTAATTGTCTTATTTCTCTAAATAAACAACCTATGCAACCTTCCCCCTCCAGTACATGTAGTATAAATGATCTGTTACTACTAATAGCTTCATAAATGAAATTATTATTATTTCCAAATAGAGGAAAGTTACTACTTGAAAACTAATTCTGATTGAATTTTAATTACACATTGACCATATTTAGCACGCTTTTCAATAGATATTCAACATGTTGTTTTACTAAGCAAAAATGTTCACAAAAGTTCTTTAAGATGGAAAACATTCAAACTGCTGTTAAGACAAATTTCAAGTTTACAGTTTACAGTGTTCTGTATGAACTTGAATATTGAAGTAATCAAGACCCAGAAAAGAGTCAATATTAAATAATCATGTAACCAAACACACCTTGAATGTTGTGGGCATACAAGCCACGTATTCCAGTTTATTTTCTTGACAAGTTAATATGGTCATACTGCATAAATTTTCTGTTAGATTTTATTATTTACTTTTTGTGTTTGATTCTGAGTATGTTCTTAGTGAGGAAATAGGAATAGTATTACCTTTTACTATAACAATGAAAATAGAACAAATGGTGAATTTTCAAGATAGTGCTGTTTAGTAAGTATTACTTGCTAAAAAAAAGTAATAATACGTTGGACAGCCTGCATGTGTTTTTGAATGCTTTGTAACATGAGGCACACAAGTGGAGACAGTGTCTTTCATTCTCCGTGGATGCTGGCTTCTGATTTGTATGCAGGTGTCCACATCCCTCTGGCTTTGCAGACTCTTATACTGGAATTAGCTACCCACATATCTCTGAGGAGGCTGTTGTCATCCATTTGAAGATAGGGTTGTCATCCATTAAAATAATCCTTGTAAATTGTTCATTCAGGTTTCAACAGCCTATTCCTCCTCCATGTTCTGTAAGCAGAGTTTTTCTCCAGGTACTCTGAGCTACTGTCCAAAGGTGGAATGTAATTGTTAATCAGACAGGATTTTTCCTAGTGCAAGAAATCAGTCACAGCCAGAGAAAAGTTACAAGCTTCTGATAATAAAAGTGACACTGGCACTCAGGACAGAGATGGGTGTTTTTGCACCTACCGGTGTTGTAATGCTCCAGCCATCATCTTCTCCCCTGCTAGGGCTGCCACACACTCTCACACTCTTCTCTGTTTCTTGTAATTCTGGCACTAAAACTATTTGCAATCTCAGTGACCTGCTATTGTGCACCTGCTGCTCACACCCCTATCATAACCCTGCTGCTCACACCCCTATCATAACAAGAATTATTTTCCTTATTATGTTACTTCACATATTTGCTTGTTAAATGCTCAGGAACTTCAGAATTTTTCTTCTGTTAAACTGAAATGTAAAAGTTTTACATTTTTATTCACAATACTGTTGAAAGACAAAGAATATTTGAGAACTGGTTTGTTGTGTTTTGGTTTCCCCCCCCCCCCCCCCCCCACCATTCTAGGATTCTAACATTGAGATTTAGTACTTTCAGTTTAACCATCGAAAAAGAGCTTTAAGGTTGTGATTTTAACATGCTGTTCTTAGAAAATGAATGTCTTGTAGTGGTGTTTAACTTTCTCTGAAAAAAAAAAAACCAAACCACACAAACCAAAACACATTAATTAGTGTAAGTGATCCTCCTTGTTTATTTATTAGCATAGTAAATATGCATGGCATGCCAACATTTTTATTCACTTATAGCGTATAAAGAAGACAGAGTAGGTAAAGCTCACAGAGTGTTAGTATCCAGTAGTAAGTGAGATTTAAGATGAAAGTTATTTGTAAAGTAGGAGAGACACTGGTTGTGAGCAGCTGACACAAGATACATGATGGAATGAGGTTACTGGCACTTGCAACAAACATCCGACAAACACAGCTTCAGTGGTGGTCCGCAGCTGCAGGAAGATGGAAAGGTCCCCAGAGTTGAGGACATCTCCAAGGTCAAGGAGAAAAAACCATTAGCAACTGAAATGAGGAAGCCATTAAGTCGGCAGAGGAGAGCAATTTCTTTGTGAAGGCCACAGAAAAATCCCGATTAAAATCAGTCAAGGGTATTGTTGTGTGCAAAATGATTTCTGTGATGGTAAAAGGCTACTTCCTTGAGCCTTTTTTCCCCTGGGAACACAAAAATTAGACAAGATTTTATTTTTTTTTTTGTAAAATATATTGTCTTCAAGGTCAAGTGAGATTTTTAAAGGAGTTGTAGTTCTGTAACTTTTTTCTTTCACTATTATTTTCTTGGGTTTATCACAACTACATTAAAATAAGCAAAATGCAGATAGATCGTGGAAGATGTTGAGAAGAAAATAGAAGAAAGCAGAGCCATTAACGCCAGTAATGGCAAAAGAAAGATGTTAAAAAGAAACATGCTGTGAAAGGTTGTGTAGTTTTATAAAATTGACTGATGCCTAAGTGAAGCAAGTCATGAGAAAGGTATAAATCAGACATGATTGATTGCAAAGATTACAATACGGGGAAATTTTGGAAATAGGTCAATTTTACATGTTCCTTAGATAATAGGTAAAAGTTGGAGAATATTTCAACAACAGAAAAGTGCCCATTGGGCTGATGTACAAAACAGGAGGAAAAAAAAGAACAGACAAGGCAGTGTTAGGAGGGAGTGTAATGTGTTAAGAGAGATAATATGTGCCTGGGGAATCTGTGCATTCAGGTATTTCTCAAAGGTCACAGTGACTGTATTTAGTCATGTACTATAGTGTTGTTATGTAGAAAGTGATTAGAAGAACAAAGTCTGCAGAGCTGCGAGGTAGTTATCTAGGGAAATGGAGAGATTAGATGTTACTGGGGGATTATAAATATCTAATAATACCAATTTTTTTCTGTAATTAGCATAGTGAAATTAAAAAATTAAAAAAAATAGAATAAATAAAGGACAGCTTCTGATAGTTTGTGTATAAAAACTCACAAAATATTCCAAAGGTAAATGTATATTTTACCTTAAGAATATTTCTACCAAATTGTTTACCTTTTGGATATTTTCTTAGCCTATTTTGTGTCTCTCCATATTCCTTCCAATTTAACTGTGATTTTATTACTAGATAGAACATAGACTGTTGAAACAATTCATACAGTTGGTGGACAATCATAGTCACTGCTGCTTTGCAAAAAACACTCAGATGCTCAGACTGGTGAATATAATGAGGAGTTAGATTTCTCACTGAACTTTTTTCTTTTGTGAGATTTATTTTATAATTATTTTTTCAGACTTCTATGATTACCCATGCTCAATCTGAACCAGTTTTATCTCTTCTTCTATATAAATTTCTTTAAATCATACTCCATGATACAAAGTAATAAAAATATTTTGTACTACTGGATATCTTTAATAATGTCAAATAATATCTTTTGATGAACATCCCAAAATACCTGACATTTTTTTCTGATATAACTGGTAACTTCTGTGAGGGAGTTCTTGCCACTGCATGCGAAAGGACTTGTTGCCAGCTATGTGTATGTGAGGGCAAAAGAAAATATAAAACCATGAAATATTATAAATGTGCAGTTTCACATTAAAATATTTATGATAGGGTCTTTAATATGAAGCATATTTTGATATGTACATACAGGCATATATACATACATAAATATGCTACACATTACTTCATTTTATATCTTAATATTTTATATTCTACACTTATGTGGTCGTTTACATCCATTGTATAGATGTAACAATATGATGGTTGGATATATAAGCTTTTCTCTTTATATTAAACATGCAAACAGAATAGGGGAAAAAAAACCAGGAGTAAACTGTCAGCAAAGAAAGTGAAATTGTTTTATCTAGGCTTGACAGGCTTGAATTAAATACTTGCAGGATGATACACTAAAGGCTATTGCTTCCCTTGAATGTTTCTGAAACAAATGGCAGGAATGATAAAATGTAAGAAAAGGTTGTTATTATGGGCTGTTAACAACATTCAGGTTAGGACATTTCAGTCACATATGTATTTTCAGAATTTATGGTGTGCTTCAAAATACTATGGGTTTGTGGTTTTTTGTTTGTTTGTTTTTTCTTTTTAAACTTTCCCACTCAGTGATCTACCTTGAATACATTAAACCTTAAGAATAGCTCAACCTGCCATACTATTATGATTCGTACATATATTTAAGCAAAAGGGAAAAAGAAAATTAGAATAACATGAGCAGAATTATTTTCTGTTGAACATTTATCTACATGTGGATTATTATTTAGGGAATAATGTATGTATATGTTCAAAAATTGTTCTGCCCCTCATTTTCTCCATGAAAGAAGACATTTTAACTCCCAATATATTTTTTCTCATTAACATTGATTTATTCCTGTTGCAGAAGATGAAAAAATATTCTATATTATTAGTGTGTTTTTAGATTTTTTACTTTCCTCATACCTTTCCACAATATTGGTACACCATGTGGTATTTTAGTCTTTCCAGCACCCTCTAGAGCAGTGAACTAAATGTCATATAAGAAGCTTTACTGTGTTAATTGAGAGAGTATGTAGCACAGGGGTGAACATCCTCAAGATTTCTCTAACTTTTCAAGCCACTAAATCATCTTTCCTCTTTATATTCCTTTTTTTCTATGAATTTTTATGTTTCTGTGGTCTGGGGGAAAAAAAAAGAAAGAACCAACAACACAAAAACCAACCAACCAAACCAAAACAAAAACAATAACAAAAAATAAACCAACCACAAATGAATACACACAACAGTTAAACAGAAAAATGTATATTATATTAGTGGTAGTTATGGTAGTCAAAAATAGTTGTATTTTCATCATGGTTTAACCCCAGTTGACAACTAAGCACCACACAGGCTCTTGCTCATTTCCCAACTCCCCCATGGAAGGATGAGGTAGAGAATCAAAAGAGCAAAGCTAATAAGACTTGTGAGTTGAGATAAAGACAGTTTAATAAGTAAAGCAAATCAAAACAAGGAATTAATTCATCACTTCCCGTGGGCAGGCAGGTGTTCAGCCATCCCCAGGAAAGCAGGGCTCCATCACATGTAACAGTTACCAGGGGAGACAAACACTGTGAACGCCCCCACCTTTCTTCTCCTTCCCCCAGCTCTGTATGCTGAACATGATGCCATACGGTCTGGAATACCCCTTTGGTCAGTTGAGGTCAGCTGTCCCAGATGTGTCCCCTCCCAAATTCTTGTGTACCCCCAGCCTGCTCACTGGTAGGGTGGGGTGAGGATCAGCCAAAACCTCGACTCTGTGTCAGCACTGGTCAGTAATAATGAAAATATCCCTGTGTTGTTAAATCCAAAACACAGCTCCACACTAACTACTATGAAGAAACTTTACTATATCTCAGTCAAAACCAGCACAATGTCTAAGATTAGAAATTGGGCTGGGTATCTTCTAAGGATAGCATTCTCCATATGAATCACATTTCTTTTTTTGTACATTCCCTGCTGTTTTTCTTGCAATCTGGAGACCAATTACTGATTTCAGATTTTCTCTCAAAATAACTAAGTTATTAATTCCATCTATTTCTGTAGAGGAAGTTTAGTTCCTACTGGAGTAAGTGGTTTTACACTGCAAAAATTTGCTGTAAAGGAGCAAAAATATTTATGCAACTTCTATTTTTGTCCATAAAAAGAACTGTGATAAATTCTTTCAGGATGGACACCTGAAGAAAACTTTCAGAACATAAGTAAATTAAAAAAAAAAAAAAAAAAAATCATTGCTTCTTAGCTGGTTAAGCTTAATGAAATCTTTTCATCTAACATGTTTGTGCTGGTTTTAGGGGGAATGGAGTTAAGTTTCCTCATAGTAGCTAGTATATGGCTATGATTTGGATTCATACTTAGAAGAATATTGATAATACTTATGTTTTTAGTTGTTGCTGAGGAAGGTTTATACCACGTCAAGGATGTTTTCCGTTTGTGACACGGCTCCTCTCTTCCCACCTTCTTCACTAGAAGAATTTGAGAGAGGACACAGCCAGGACAGTTGACCTGAACTGACCAAAGGGACATTTCATGACATCAAACGTCATGCTTAATACATAATTTTTGGGAATTGAGTGGGCGGGAAATTGCTGCATGGGAATAGGCTGAGTGTTGGTCATTGAGCAGTTGTATCACTTCATTTTCCTTCCTTTTTAATTTTTTTTTTAATTACATATTATTATCACTAGTAGTAGCAGTATCTTCATGGTATAGTATATTATTGTCTTATTTCACTTACTTTCAATTATTAAACTCTTCTTATATCAATCCACAACTTCTCATCTTATCTTTTACTCTGATTCTCTCCTGCATCCTACTGAGGGATCAGGGGGAAGGTGCGAAAGTCGCTATGTGGTGCTTGAGGCTTACTCAGGATAAACCACAGCAATATTACTGATTCCATTGGTCTTAAAAAAACCTATACGCGTTTGGAAGGGACCTGTGATCCCTAACTCTAACCTCATCTTCCCTTACTCAAAGCAGAGCTAACTTTTATCCAGTTGCTTTGGGCCTCAACAAGGTAAGTTTTGGATATTTCTGACAATGAGTGTTTCACAACCTCTCTGGGCAAGCTGTTGCAGTATTTAACCATCCTTATGTTTTCCTTTTCATCAAATTGTAATTTCTAACACTGCAATTTGTGCCTGTTTTGTGTAGCTCTTCCACCAGGGTGTGCCTATCACTGCATTTTGAAATAATATGATGAAACTTGTGTTAAATTAATTGTAAGTCAAATTCCTACTAGTAAAGAGTCTGTAAAAAATACTGACTCTCTGAAACTCAATGTGTTTTTTGAAAAGAGAGGAGAAATATAATAACTTCCTGCCTCCTCCTGCCCATGTGTTAGAATCAAAACATGCAGGTGATTCAGATGTGCTGGAAAAGGTAAAAGATGAGTAGACACAATGGAACCTAGAGAAGCAGAAAAACAAAAAGAGAAGATGACCCCAGCTAATGTGCAAAATGAAAAAAAAAAAGAAAAATAGAGCAAACCAGATTGAATAAACACAGTTATTGCTACGCAATTAAAATTTTGTAACAGGACTATGCCCTGGTTCTCTTGAGAATGAATCCTTTGTGTGTATGTGCATATATTCCCTCGAAAGCTGAAAATCTTAAGGCAGTGTGTTTCTGATTGATAGTTCTCTGATTACCAGGTAACCAACAGGCATCTTGCTGCTTTCATCTCAGCATCTCTGATTGCCATTTTGAAGAGACTTAGTTGCTGTTGTCAAATCATTATACCATATTTACAGTTATATTTGCATTATCACTCTCACTTATAAAACAAGTTTAGAAAACATTTGGATTTTTGTGATTGTTTATAGTTGCACCATTGTTTGCTGCTCCACTGTCAATGAGCTCATTGCCATCTTAAATGTCAAAAGTGTAATTCTGGTCTCAGATCTAGGTGAAATCTCTTATGGCCTTCATATAAATAAATGCTACTTTATTGTGCCTGGCTACAAAGCACTGAATAATATAATGTCATGCAACTATACAACCTGAATATTTTCAGTCATTAAAGTATTATTATCTTCTACCATCTGCCTGTATCTCATTGATCTTCCACTTGAACATTTCAGCAGATAAGAAAAATCTCAAATGTTCCTTAGAAAAGCTGTGCCACTGGCATTACTCATAGTATCAGAAACAACAGTAAAGGACCCAGTGTTTTTTGAGTTGTGCTGAAAACTACAGCAAATGACAACGGAGTTTGACTTTCTGAATGTTTTTTAAAAGCTTTATGCATGGGACATTAAAATGATTTTCTGTGATTCTTCTCTGAGTTTCATGACTTGGCATCCTAATGGCTTATAAAAAAGTGAGTAATCCTCTCACAAATATCTCATGAGGAAATAATAGCTCCCATTATTTTGCACAGATGGTAAAGTGCTGAGAGACGACGCTCAAATCTTAGTTAAAGAGAAGGAAGGTGAGAAAGTATGTTTCAGTACACGGATATCAATTACTTATCTTTTCCTCTCTTAAACTTAACTGTTATCTAAGACCTAACTGGTTGCCTCTGTACTAAAAATGTTTACATCTGGTGCCAAAAGCCATAAAATCCATTAAAAATATTGTTAATACATTGAAGTTTAATTCTTTTTTGCCTTGATCATCATGATATTCCCCAGTGAAAGAACAGTCATTATTTTTTCATACTGGTTTACGCTTTTTACAATCCTACAGTGACAGAGTAGAGTTGCTACAAGCCCCTTCTTTCATTCTACTTTCTTATGCTTACCTGGACCTCATGACACAGTGATACTTATATATCATTGCATATCTTTATTTGATTGTGTTGGTTTTAGTCAGGAAAGAGTTAACTCTCTTTACAATGGCTGATATGAAGCTGTGTTCCTGGATTTACAATGAGAAAAGTACTGATAAGGTGTCTTTTTAGATGGTGCTGGGGAGTGTCTACACCAAATTCAATGTCTCCCAGTTTCTGGTACTACATCTACGTTCCCAACTTTCTCTCGCTACAGGCAGGGTCGGGGACACACAGTTCAGACAGCTGACCCCAGCTGACTGGAGGAGTATTTCATTCCATGGTACGTCATGCTCGGTACATAGTCAGGGCATGGGTTCGGGAGTCATTACTCTTACACTTTTACTTTCACTAGCTTACACTCTTTTCACTCTAATTCCTGTTTTGCTAACTCTTGTGCTCACTTGTTCGTGAGTTGAGTCTGTTAGTTTCTCCAGTCGTGCTGCTGCTGGTAGGGATTGCTTGGACTCTGCTGCAATTGCTCTCGGGCTGTAGCTCTCAGGCTCTCACTTTCTCAGGACCCGGTTTGCATTAGTTGGCAGGTGATGAGCAAATGTATAGTATTGTATCATATGTTTTATTTTCTATTATTTTAATTACTTATTATTAGTAGTATTTGTAAATATTCGTTTATATTCAATTAGTAAACATCTCTCAATTTTATGAACTTCCTTGTCTTTTTCCTCCAATTCTTCCTCTCTGCTGTAGGAGGGGAGGGGTAATCTGTGAGAGCAGCATCATGGTATTTTGCTAGCCAGAACTGAACCACGACAGTGGTAAATACAAAGAATAAGACTGGGGACAGTATAATGTGATGGGTTCAGGTCGGACAGTTAATCTTCTTCACTTTAACTTCCATGAGGCTGTATTTTGGATTTACACTGAGATAACACTCAGCAGTTATTACTGATAATACTGGAGTTTATAGTTTTTGCTAAGGAGTATTTGTACCAACTCAAGGGCTTTTCTAGCTTCTGATACTGCCCCTGTGTTCCCAGCTTTCTTGCTACAAGCAACAGGGAGGTGACATAGTGCACAGACAGCTGACCCAAACTGACCAAAGGCATATTTCATTCCATAGAATGTCATGTTCAGTATATAAACCGTGCATGGACCAGGGGGCCATGATTTGTTACTGAGTTGGTGGGTCAGTTAGCTTTTTCACTCATGCTGTCACTCGTTGGGTTTGCTTGGACTTTTCGACGATTCTCCTTGGATTCCGACACTCAGGCTCTCGGTCGCCAACACTCATTGCTTGGGCCTGGCCGTATATAGGTTGGTGGGTTGTGAGCAATTGCATAATTTGTTTTATTTTCTATATTTTTTATTACACATTATTATTATTATTATTGGTAGTATTAGGTTTGTTACATATTATTAGTAGTATTGTTCATATTATAAGTACTTCTTATATTGCTAGTACCACTATTTTATTAATTTATATTCAATTATTAAATTGTTCTTATGTCAGCTAAGAAGTTTCCGTGTCTGTACCCCTAATTCTCCTCCTCCACAGCAGGAGTGGAGAGGGAAGTGTACAAGTGACTCTGTGGTACTTTACTGATAGCTGGGTTAAGCCACCACAATAATTTTTATTTTGTATTAAAATGTAAGTATACCCACACCCTAATTATATGCTAAATACTGTAAGTATAACCCATATGTCTCTAGTATTTACTGCTTATTCTTGGAGCAAATGATGAAGAACAACTTCATGCAATGAAGATTTTCCTGTTCACATCTTCATAGATAAAAATGTTTTATCTGTCTAAAGCTTCAATTAAACAGTCTGGGCTCCAGCCATGGGTAGAAAACTGCTCAAATGATGCTTTTTGAATCTTGAACCTTGTCTGCATACTGCATGTTTTACTTCATAATTACTATGCTTATTATTGCTATTTTTATTGTTATAATTTGCTATACTTACTCTTACTTTTATTATTGTTATTACTATGACATAGTCACTATATATTAAATAATTAGTATATTACTAAAATATATACTGCATTATTGCAATTTGCAAGTTTTTGTCAAGACATTGTGCTAAAACTGTATGAGTCTTGTCTAGAATAAGCCCCAGTTGCTGTGACTTTGCAGATACTATTTTAAATTAGAATACTGTAGATTCCTGTTAAAAATATGGAGCTTTGGCTACTAATATTCACTTCACGTGTTGTGATAGATGAACACACAAAAAGCAAGTGGTTCTCAGAATGGTGTGCTCCTGCTGAGAAGTACAGATTTCCTACAATAAACATACACCATAAAACTGACAAGCTTTGTCAGCATGACTGTGCATGGCTGCTGCACTGAAACTAGAGGTGAGTCAAACCCTTGTAGGAGATAAACTCCTGAGAAGCCAACTTAGCAGTTTTGCTACACGGGTGAGATGTTTTTCCCTGAGACTGACAGACTAGCCAGCTAATGTAGTTGTCAACCAGTTCAATTATGTGGCCTTCCTTACGATGGTATAAGTTGAGGTTTTATTTAATTTGGGTGGGGAGGAGCATGGTGGCTTCTGTTTATTTTGGTTTGGGTTTGATTTGGGGTTTTTTTTGGTTTTGTGGAGAACTTACATTGCCTATGAAGATAGCAATGTGAAGAAGACTTAGCTGTGGGATGAACTACTTCCATGGTCTACAATGTAGACAAACTTCTCAGTCCCCATTTTCCTCTAGGATTATTTGTCATGTGATGTTTTGCTAGCACTACATTTCTTTGGATTTTTTTGATTACGACTACTTACAAGAGAATTACTTCCCAAAATTAATATAATCTGACAGAGCAAATTAACTACATTCTGGGTATAGAGTTCATGCTGATGTTGATAGTCACACATGATTGCATTGTGCAATGTTGTTTTATATCAGACATGTGTGTTTAACAATTGCTGTTAATACCATACCTATGCATAAATCCATAGACTAAAGTGTTATTGAATGTTTTATAGGCAAAAAGTGAAACTTTACAACCAGCATAGAAATGTGTTCTTTGTGTATACAAATATACACAAAAAGTCACTAATCTTGTCTGGAAAGTAATATAAGTATATAATATTTTATGGTACAGAATATCACTATTTAATAGACTACATTTTACATGTTGGACTAAAGATTTATATTGTGATTATCTAAGGTAATTTAGCTACCATCACCTAATATTTTATTACTGTGTACTTGTACAATATTGCTCCAAACATCACTTTTGTCAAGGCTTCTTGTCTTAAGGTATAGTTGTGTAAGAAAATAGGCCAAAGACATACACTGGCCAAGAGGCCAAATGGTGTATCCTGGCTGAGGTTCTCATGAACAAAAAGAATGACTGTGATTAAAGTTCATACTGGGAAGAGTCACTGAGAAATCATCCCGCCATGCTCAGCATGCCCACCATGTTCATCTGTTCATTTGGAATAGTTAGTAAACTGACAGAGATCAAAACTATACTAAAATATGGATGGTCACACTAACCTCTTTCAGGCAGGATTACTGAGGTATGGTAGCTGTGTTGTGTATTTTAATTTTTTAAATTTTTATTTAAATTTTAAAATTTTAATTAAAATTTTAATTTACTATCACCTAATGCTCTATTTATCAGTGGCATGATCCATATTTCTCCTTTTCAGTTCAGAGGGATTTAAGGAAAGTCTTGAAGGCAATCCTGATTTATTCCAATAAAAAGAGGTACAATTAATTGATTTTTTTAACTACCACTTGTAGGAACCTCACATTTTTGGTAAAGTTAGGCACACCTGGCCCTTATGACACACAGAGGGGATGTCATGAAAAAGTCATTAGTTCTTTACTACAAGAAAGGAAGGTTTTCCTTCACCTGGAAACTAACACAAGTAAAAGGTTGTTCGCAGAGCTGTGTGTTTATACTGAGAGGTACAGGTTTCCTACAATTTGTCTATGATGGATTTACTACCTCCTTGGTGATTTGGAAGCTGAATTAGTCAATTTGTGTATCAGTGTTCTTGAAGAATAGCTCCTCTGAAGTTTAGAGGGATGTGAATCTAAGCAAAACCAAAATAAGAACATATGGAAGAGTGAAGAAGAAAAATTCCAGAGATGCTGTTTTTACATATGGCTTTGTAAAGCACTGAGTAAATTAAATTTATTTACTATTTTAGGCATGTTTGTTGCATTAAAATTTGAACATTTTCAACTGGTGATGAGACATTGTGGTGCTTGGTTTTGTGCAAAGCACAGGAGGAGCCAGTTCCTGTTCTGGTGAGTGTAAAACCTGAAGGACCTTCTCTACCTCTGAGTGAATATTAATGTTTATTTACTTTAATATTATTGTAAGTCTCATATTCATAAATCAGTTAAGGCAGCTAAATACACATTTACATATTGCAATATAAATCTCACTTTATCAAGTTTTCTCAGTTTCTTTTTTTGGTTTGTTTTCTTTTATTTTTTTAAATTTATCATATGTCACTTCACTTGTATTTACTTAGGCATTTTGAAATATCAGAAACGTCATGCATACATGCTGTAAGAAAATGATGTAATATTCTCAGGAGGTGTGAATTTTGCTTTAGAGCAAAGAAAAAAAAAGTACTTCATAATTTTTCCAATCAAACCTTTCACTCCTCATAATGCATCAAACTGAGCTTATAGGAGGCTGTGTTTTTTGGCTTTTTTTTAAATAGGAGAAATAAGCAGATATAAACATGGAGCTGGGAATCTAGCAATGTACATGTAGTATCAGATACTGACATTTTCTTTTTTGTGCTTTTTGGATGTCTTCTGTATATGTACCTGATTACTTTCATATAGAGATCTTCTCTTAACACAACTGTAGAAATAAAATTGGCAATATCCCTGAGTTTTAAAACACGGTCTCCAGAGATAGGATACTGGATGTTGCTACTTTCTACTACTTCCAGATTCTTTCAAAAGAAGGTGTAAGCAAAAAATGAAACTGCAGAAAATGCAATCATAGATTAAGAATAAAAAAATTTATAATGCTTGTAAATTGACAAAACAAAGCTTTTTTTTTTTTAAGTTTTCTAATCTCTCTGTCTAACAACATTAGTTTCCAATAAATTACAAACATTTCCATTAATGGATTGAGTACATAAGTATTCTTGTCAACTTAAACTTTTTTCCAATAGTTCGGATATGTGTGTGAGCAGGGGCTTGAGGAATGAGTTTAAAATTGTTCTATATGATTTGAGGAGCTCAACCCTTTCCTGAAGATTTTACACAAAATATAACTCCAAAAAGAAAAAGAAGTATGTTTTTTGCCTTCAGAATTCCATGATGAGAACAAATGTATAAGGTATCACAACATCAGAAGGATGTGAACCAGCTGGGGTGAATCCAGAGGAGGCCACGAAGATAATCAGAGGGCTGGAGCACCTCTCCCATGATGAAAGGTTGAGAGAATAGGGCTTGTTCAGCCTGGAGAAGAGGAGGCTACAGGGAGACCTTATAGCACTTGCCAGTACCTGAAGGGGCCTACAAGGAAGATGGGAGGGTACTTTTTACAAGGGCCTGTAGTGACTGGACAAGGATGTCATGGTTTAGCCCTATCTGGCAATTAAGTACCACCAGTAGCTCTACCACTCAACCACCACCTCTCCTAATAGTGAGGAAGGGTTGAAGGAAAAACGTCAAAGGAACCTCGTAAAAGTTGAGATAAGAGCTATTTAATTGTATAAATGAAACTTACGGATTTACTAACAATACTACTGCTAATAAGTAATTACAATGACAGAAAAATAGAATGTAAAATACAAGATCTCACCACCTGTGGACCGACACAGCCAGATTCTAAAACGGCAAGGCAAAACTCCAAGCACATAGGAAAAACAATCCACAGTCCAAAACTCCGAGCCCAAAAGTTGAGAGAGAACACCTCTCCCTGAGTCCAGGAGTAGAGAGCAGGGAGAAAGAAAAACTTCCAAACCACACCCTCCCACACCCCTCCAAATCAATTCCCTAACAAAAGACACTCCCTCTCTGCTAATCACCCACCAGACATGAAAACAAAGACCAGCAGAAATTACCTAGCCGTCCTCCCCCTCCACCTTCCAGGTTGCGCCTCTCACGGTCCTCCTTTGCACCTTGCAAAAACCACATGCCTTGTAAACTCCACTCTATGCTTTGAACAGACCACTCAGATTAATGTATTATGGAATGAAACAAAATCCTGTGGGCTGGTTCCAGGAGAGCAGCCCACCCTTGTCTGTAACCAGCACAAAGGAGTAATGGGTTTATATTGAAAGAGGGGAGATTTAGATGGGATGTAAGGAAGAAATTCTTCCCAGAGAGGGTGGGGAGGCACTGGAACAGGTTGCCCAGAGAAGCTGTGGATGCCCCATCCCTGGAAGTGTTCAAGGCCAGGCTGGATGAGGCTTTGAGCAACCTGGTCCAGTGCAAGGTGTCCCTGCCCATGGCAGGGGGGTTGGAACTGGATGATCTTTAAGGTCCCTTCCAACTCAAACCATTCAATGATTCTGTATGTCCTTATTAATTTAATCAGAGAAGTGGGACTTTTCTTTCTCATTTTGCTCAATGTCCCACACACTTCTCAAAGTGGTAGGTAAATATTTTTTTTATTTCTTCAATGCTAAAGAATCACACATTTTACTAAATACTGTTTGGATGATGTGAATAGAAACATAATTTGTGTTTCCGTCCACAAGTGTCCGTAAATCTTGGGAAAATCAAGGCAAAAGAAAGTGAAAAATTATTGGATAAATAAAGATAAAGTCAATTAAGTGAAATTAAGGTTTCCAGTATAGATGAGCTGAAACCTTATTTAGAGCTTTTAATTAGGTGCCATGTTGAAGAACAGATCATACAGTCTACTGATTGAAAATTTCATTAAAACAGTATTGAATACCTACTAAAAATAATTAAACTTGCATAGACAAACCAGCATCATACTCACTGTACTTGAGAGGAAAGTAAACTAGCAATTGGTTCACCTTCTGTACAGTTTCTCAGAGTATTGTTTTTACATTAAAAAGGAAATAACGTAAGTTTCCCTATCTTTAAAGTTAAGTTTATCTTTAAAACCTGGTAATTAGCAGCAGCTGTTAAGCAATCATCATCTTTGTGAGGATTGGTTTTCAATTAAAGAACAATAGTTATCTATTAGTGGTATTCATCTAAACAATATTTTAGTGGAATTAACGTTAAACAAAAGTCAAGTTAGAAATCAAATAATGAGTACATAAATAATTACTATAGGTCTGTGTATAATCTTAAAGACCAAAGATGTTATGGTTTAATATTCATAAAAACAGACACAGGGTATTCTTCTGCCATGTCATTTTAGAAAATTCATTAAAAGATGTTATTTTCTGTGAAAATTGTGCAAATAAAAGGCTGGTTAGTTTTTAGCTTATAAAAAAAAGCAGTTTCTTGAAAAAAAGCAAGGTTTAAGTTCTTAATGTTTTTGTTTATTAGTATCAATATATTAGATTTTAAGTTTTGAAAACAATAATTTTTCTTTTCCCTCTCATTCTTTCCTTCACTCAAAAAAAAGTATATGCAAGTAAGAAATTTTGCAAAGAATTTAGTTATGCAGGAATGTTGATCAAGGCTAATATATAATCTAAATTTTAACTTCAGTCTGCAATGATGTAGGTGAGAAAATTTCTGTGAAGAAGTTGTCCTTTAGTCATTTGCAAGTGACAGAAACATGCCTTCAAAAGTATGAGTTGTTGTAAACGACACTGGCAATCTGTAAGGTAAATATAAATTTTAATGAGTAGAAGGATTTTGCAAGTATGTAGCCCATGTGACTGACCGCAAACTACTGTTGTAGAGGTGGAGATCACTGAGGGTGAGAATCCGCCACTTTGCCTCTGATGGCAATTTGTGTCCTTTATTCTACAGTGACTAAACAAGGCAAATTCTTGCTGCTAGTGTACGGAATGAAAGATCAATGAATATTTCTCTCTAATCTTCAGTCAATTCCTGCAAGAAAGGAGAAAACTATTTCCCTTATGGCTCCTCCAGTGTTTCTGAAATGCTCAAATGCCCATAGATAGTCATAAGTTTTTCAGCTGCATACTGCAACAGGCGATGGTGACCACAGAGATTCTTGAGACTTTTAAGTTTTGTGGTAGAATAAAGGCTTTTTTTTGAGTGAGAAAGACTAGTTGAGGTCTGTTCCTTTTCCTTTTTAGTCTATTACTCACAAAGCATTTTTTATAAATTGTTCCCTCTTTGCCTCTTCTGTTTGCCACACTGATATTTCAGGACTGCATTTTAAGACTGGAAACAAATGTCTTTATAGTGTCAGGACAAGGGAAATTTGAACAAGTTACAATTATTAAACTTCTATTCAAATACGGATGATTTCTACTTCTTCATTGCAAGAACAAATGTAGCAAAAATCCTACAAAAACTTAGAGAAGAAAGATTATTTGATAAATATTATTTCCTTGCATACCCTTTAATTAAGGTTTTAACATTGCAGTTATTCTAGGTTTTCCTGATACAATTTTTATTACAGTTTAACGGGTCTATGGCTCAGTACTAAACCCCCTGAGTGTAGTTTTCTAGTAACAAAACAACAACAAAAAAAGAACAACATGATTTCAAAAGTTAATGGGTTTTATAATTTTTTTTTAACTGCAGTGTTATTCTCATAATATAATTCAACTATAGGTTATAGTTTTGCAGCAATCACTATTTTCTACTCAGCTAATTTTTTAAGTGTACTCAAATAACCTGGTATCTGAATTAGCTCAGTAAAATTTGGGCTTTCCACTTCCTCTTGGGAAGGACACAAAAGAAGAGAAACAATAATTTGAAAATAATAATTTTAGTGAGCAAGACACAAAAAAAGGCTGATTCATGATAAAGTCCATATGAAAAAAAGGAGAATGGTTTATATTTTGCCTTTTTTTTTTTTTTCTGTACATTTAATTACAGGTTTATCTAAGTGGAAATTTGCAATATTTTCATTTTTATGTTTCCCTCAAACCCAGGAAAGTTTCAGTGGAAAACTACAAAAGTATAAAGAGAAATTCATTGCCAAACTGCAGAGGACCTGAAAGAAGTGAAACAAAATCTTGGAAAAGAAGAGGTACACAGTCTGCTTGAGTTTTTGTCTGAGGTCCTGGCCAAAGAAAGAGTTGCAACCAGCATACCCTGAGTTGGCTGTTGATGCAGATTTCTTCCTCCATGCACATTTGGGCTGGTTCCCAGAGTATTAAAGAAAGACAAGCCAGGATCTCTGGAAACATCTGCTTTTGACATGAAAGGACCATGACAATCTGGAGACAGAACAAAGAATATGGGTAGAACATCTGCTGGGGAGACAGCCTGGCAAGAAGACATGGCAAAGAGGGTTGTCTCTCCGTGGTCTTGTAGATTCTTCTTCACTATTCCTGATTTGATGGGTTTAGTTTTGTTTACATCTTTGGGAGGGTGTTTTTGTTTTTTTTTTTTTTTTGTTTTTTTTTTTTTTTTTTGTTTTTTTTTTTTTTTTTTTTTTTTTTGTTTGTTTTTTTTTTACTAAATTTATTATTTTTTTATTCCATACTGAATTTATAGAATAACTTACTGGATTAAAATATTTCAACTTGTTTGAAATAAAAGAGTGACAGAAACTCTCTTGTTAACTTATTTGGGATTAAAAAACTCTGTGTTCATATGTGTTGTATTTCACAATAAGAAAAATTCTTACATTTATTAAGGGTTGGTGTCCACTTGGAGATAAATTATCCCTCCCCACCTAGGTTCACAGTTCACTCATTATGCCGTTGAGAATAAATATTAGTCAAAATGTTATTTTTCAATGACTGACACCCTATCTAAATGATCTCTGTGTGTTTCCTCATTAAGACCTTTGTATTCAAAAATAAAATGTAATTCCTAACAGGCAATGTTCAGAGGAGAGGATCTGTTTTGAACAAGTACTGTTCTAATTCTGTGGTCAACAACAGACAATTGCCTGACTATCCTGTTTCTGCAGAAAGCAAAACATGCCAGTGTTTTGTTAGCCTGGGTTCTCCCAGGAAATGGAAATACTCTGTATTCATCTTGTCAGTGGAGACTGTGCAGTTCCAGAAACCACATCAAGAACAGCCTGTGGTGCTTTCAGAAATACACTTGCTGCCAACCAAACAACAGAATATGTGCTAGGTGACACTATCTGTCTCTGTATTAAAGATTTCAGTAGCAGACCTCTTACTCCAAATAGATTTTGTTGCAAGGCTCCACGTGGCAATGAGCTTGCTCTTGATGGAGCAGTGTATGAGTATTTCAGGTCAAATCCTGGCATGTGGTCTCAATGTTCACCAAACAAAATGGCTGCTTATGGCTTTGGTGCAGAATGTGTGGCTTATCTGGAGGAGAGATTGTAGGATTTGGTGCCTCTTTTTACATCTCAGTAGTCAGGAAAGGTAAATGCACAGCAGTGATTTAAACCTGCAGTCCAAATTATACTATTGCACACAGATATGCAAACAAATATAGATCCACAGAATTATTTAGGTTGGAAGGGACCTTAAGACCATCTAGTTCCAACCCCCTGCAATGGACAGGGACACCTTCCACTAGACCAGGTTGCTCAAAGCCTCATCCAGCCTGGCCTTGAACACTTCCAGGGATGGGGCATCCACAGCTTCTCTGGGCAACCTGTTCCAGTGCCTCACCACTCTCTTGGTGAAGTATTTTTTTTCAATATCTAATTTAAACATCCACACTTTCAATTTAAACCAGTTACCCCTAGTCCTGTCACTACAGGCCCTGTTATAAAGGTCTCTTCCAGCTTTCTTAATTGGAAAACTTGAATTTACTGCCACAATGTTCTTGAGTAAAAAGTGCAGGACAGTCACTTGGTTCAGTGACCTTGAGTCACTGACCTTCAGACCTGAGTCTGAAATTAACAGCCAGCTATAAAAACTAGTGCAGATACACCTCTGTACTCTACTGCCCAATGACAATAGTTACTGTTCTAAGTATATTTAACCCCATATCCATCAAATCAATGAGGATTTTCTCTGCATTTGAATGAGGTCAAAATGACAGTTACAAATAGATAATTACATTTCTGCATCATATACCCTTGAATCGCTAGCCAAACAAATTATTTTCATAATTTATTTTGATTTTCTAGAGGACATCTAAAGTTTATGAATATAATATGGATTGAGTGACAGTTTTTATCAAAAAATATTATGACGTTAGAGTTATA
>NW_010236644.1:0-16728 GCF_000690775.1 Eurypyga helias
CCAACCCAAACGATTCTATGATTATATGAATTCTGTTCCCTATATCAGCTACTCTTGAGCCTTGCTGTTGACTGTAAAGAGAATTAATGGGAAATGCTTACTTCCACTCCCAGTCATGATGCAAGCTGGCTGTCATCTGAGAATAGATGCTAACAGAGCAGAAACATCTCTGATGATACAAAAAATCTGAACGTATGGTGCACTCCCGCTTAGTTATTCGTTCTCATACTAGCCTTGTGGTTAGAGCAGTCATCAGGAAACTGGTGACTTCTCTTGCCTTGAAGGAGAATGTGCTCCCTCAACTTCTCCCAGGGCACTTGCAGATGGTTCGGAGATACCTGGGACAATTTGTATCTGATAGTTCAGTTTTTCCTGTTGAAAGCAAATGTGGGGCATCCCAACCCACTTAAGAGGAGCGAGAGCCTCAGAATACAAATTTCTTATTAATGTCTGCCCTTCATGTGCCTAGAGTCAAAGTCACTCTTGGCTGTTCTCTGTCTTCCCCAACAGTTAGCATTCCAATGTCAGTGAGCAGTGTGGAGGGTTCTTCCCATGACCTAGAAGCATCTAGAGATCTTAGAGGTTGGGTCTTCTGGTTTCCGGATAAGTGCTCTGACAGAAAGCCTTGCTTAGGCATTGTGCATTGTTTTCAGTCTGAGTTGTGAATGATTTTATTTTGGAGAGAAATTCTTGTGCTTTCCAGAGGATGAGTTATAGAGTGCCTACCTTAAGCATAGAAAAGAATGAGTTCAGGCAGTGCTGGACATCAGGTGTGTGGGATTTTTGCCTGAGGTATGGGTCAGTCCTATTTTCTAAATCCCAATTCAGACAATATTAAGTTAGAAATACATGAGAGCTGGATCCTGAATGGTAGACAATTTGTGGCCATGTCTATGTTGTCTAGACTTGAAAGGTCTGTGTTGTCTGGGCTTGAATGGCCTTTGGGAACAGCAAACTGACTCTATCCTTTATAATCCACCAAAACGACCCTTTTCCTGGATAATGGAAATGAATAGCAGGAAAGAAGTCCCCTGCCACTCCGCAGCTTCTTTAAAATAAGAAACCAGCAAATCTTATTACTCTCTGGCTGTGTCGTGTCTGACCCAATCATCTCCATGTCACCCACTTGTCTTATTACACCCACAGCGGTGTGGGAACATCTGCACTGAGGTGATATGGAGCATCAAGGAGCATCCTGGGGTCCTTGAATCCTCGCCTATGAGTAGTGTGTTACGTAGTGTGCACGTATATAACATCACCTGGGGATGTCAGACAATTTGTTTAAGACACAAGAGTGTCAGGATCATTACAGAGCTAATTAGTAATTTGGACTCAAGCTGTAGCACTCACTCACATACAATTATCTGAATGACACATGCAGGATTGCAGGCATCTGCTTGAGAGTCCAGTACATGGTGCACACTGACTCTGTGAAATCGAAGAGTGCCTGAGGGCTTACATGCCATGATTTGTCAATGTTTGCAGGACAGATATTCACTGAACTCATGTGCATTTTTAATATTTTAGAATAATTTTTATTACTTCTGCTTTAGGGATGTTTATGTACCCTGACAAACACCATCATGTCCACATTAGATAAAAAAAGCAAGCATCCTTGAAATTTCCTCTTTTAGGTCTACTTGTTTCAACTGCTCTTTCGTGAAGATAAATGGAACATAATTTATCTTTGACATCAAGGCATAATTTCCCTGGAAATGGAGGGGCTCAGCAGTGCCCAAAGCCACTGGCTTTGTATGCATACTTTTTTTTCCCAAATTCCCCACTTTTATGCACATGGGGTATGCCGTTGATGTGGTGGTCCCGCCAAGATGTGTCATGTGTCTACAGTGTAGACCTTACCACTGTGAAACAATATTCACTTCACATTTCACTGGCAATCCGAACACAAGATAGGTTTGATTTCCTAGTACACTCACACAGTGCTGAGTGACCAGTTAAGAACAAAAAAAGGTGGAGTGATGGTCAGTGAGGCAATGTCTATAATGGAAGAGCATGGCTCCAGAAGTGTAGCTCGTGTGCTGCTGAGCAGGATGCCCACGGGCCCTAATACCTAGCACAGGTGAGTGATGTAGGAGAGGTTTCAACAGAGCTCAGCACTGTGGTACTTAAGTGGCTAGTAAGAAACACCAGGAAGAGACTGTGCCAAAAATTCTGTTTCACAAAGTTCACAAAACTTCAATGAATCTGGGATTTGGAATAGGAAACAATCTCTTGGCATAAAATAACAGGTTTCTTTGCTTGGAAATGCAAAAAATTGCCACCTTACATTTATTCTCAGTGGTCAAAATCTATCAGTATCACTGTCTCCTCTCTGGAGGAGCATTTTTGCATACATCTGCATTTCTCTATATTTCTGTGCCACAAAGAATGGAAATCTTTTATTGTGAGCTTCTTTTATTCAGGAGGTTTTCTGCTCCAAAGAAAGAACAAAGGGGAGGAAAGGAACAAGCCTTTTAAAAAAAACCAACTTGAGACCTTACAGGAACAGATCTCCAGACTCTGCATATTTCAGAGAAGGAAAGTTGTGCTTTTGGCTCTTCGCAGAATTTTTAATCACAGTATTTGTGACATGAGATGAAATTAAATAACTGACCAAAAAAAAAAACAAAAGTAAAAGAAGAAATTAAAACTCAAATAAGTGTTACCTTCACTTTCGTGTTCCTTCTGTTTCTCTATTAATGTAATGAAATAAGAGCTGTCATGCCAGCTTGCACGACCTCCCCCACCCCTCGGTCTTTATCCTGTTGTTAACCAAAAGCACAAGCCACCAAAAACAGACAAGGGAGAGGAATATGAACCCTGACAGTGTCAGTCATGTGGGATGGACATCCTCAATTTTGTTTCTCCAACAGTATTTTAAATGGTGATCAATGTATCCCTCCTTCCTAAATTCAAGTCATGCCTTTTGAACTCATTTGTGCACCTACTTTTGACAACTTCATACAGCAATTAGCTTCCATTTTTATGTGAAAGAGTACTGTTCTCTGCTTTAACCATGTGCCTGATAATTTCCCTATTTCTTTTATCATGAGAGATACTGAAAAATCATCGTGTAATTTTTCCTAGTATTAAATGTCTTTCCTTTTCTCCTCTGGACAGTGCCGGTTGATTTGATTTATCCTTTTAGCAAAGGCCTCTGATATCCTTACTGTTCTTTTTCATAACTTTTTTTCATGCTGTTACATCCTTTTGGTCATTGGTGACCAGAATTACATCCAGTGGTCAAGATAAGAATATGTTGCATCAGTATAATAACATTTCCTGTTTTGTTCTCTGTTCTTTAGCTAATAACTCCTCACAATCTGTTTGCCCCCTTGGCAGCTGCTGAACAACTGCCCGTTTTCAGAGAAAATCCAAAATGACCCCAAGATGTCCTTCCCTGGTAGTAAAAACTGATCACTTTCTATGTGTTTGTAAGATTATTTCTCCAAAAATAGTGCTTTGTGAAGATTTAATGATATCAAACAAAATGAAGCTAGAAAAGACCTGATCTCAAGGGATTTCCCATGAGAACTTATCCATGTCCAAAAGCAATCATTCTGCTACTAAATCTGACAGAGTGGCCTTTGCGTTTCAATTCATTTCACAGGGTATATGAAACTTCCAACATTTGGGTCCTGTCCTGGAGCCTGAGTCCTGGGCTGCTGTGTCTGGGAACCAGGGGTAGTTAGTAGGGTTGCTGGGCTCCGGCTTATGATGAGGCTGTGATGTGGTGAGAGGAGAGTGAGATCTACCATGTCATACAACACAGAGCATGCTCTTCACTGTTAATGTCTTGGACAAGTTTGCTTCTGCAGGCTGTTAGCTGTAGAGCAAAAGCCTAGGAATGGTTTGGACCATGGTTACAGACTCTGAGATCAATTGGGCAGGAGTGCCTGAAATCTGTATCTCTTGAAGAGGCATGGCTTCTCCTGTATCTTCTCAGCAGCTGCTGCTTCTTATTGCACCTGGCAAGCCAAACTGTTTTACACAAAGAGCTCTCAAATCTGTGAAGTAGCCCTGGTGAAGACCTGCCTGGGATTGCAACAGGCCATAGTTACATACAGGTTGTTTTCCATGTGGAATCCTAAGGAAATGAGGAGTTTGACCTGGGGGACAATAAAAAGGTGAGCAGTCGATACACCAAGACTGTTCTGCAGGAGGAGTAGGCATGGTGACCAGAGATAAGAGCGAATAGCTCACTTGAGGTTGATGGGAAAAGAATCTTAGTTCCTGTAACTCATGTCCCAAGAAGACTTTCAGGAAATAATGTGGAGAACTGCAAGAAGGTTTTCCATCAACAGAGGAGTTTTGGTTAGTGAGGGGAGAGAAAAAAGGTTATGTTGAGTTTATATTTTCATGGTGAAAGAAACTTATTACCTGAATCCTCAGGTAATAAGTGCTGAAAGGAACTCCGCATGCTGTTTGGTGTCTTTACAGCATAGAGAGATAGGCAACGGTCTATATTCTCAAAATTTCTTGCAGCTCACCAAACTGGGCACATATATTTATACAAAAAACAGCTAATTGCTGACATACTCTGTCCTAATTTCCATGTAACCAGCTGTTGGGAACCAGGGCCAGAAAAGGTTTTCATTCTCATAGCCCTCCTGGCTTTGACAGGTGCTTGAAGGTCTAATGATTAGGCACTGTAAGGATTTCTGTACTCTAGCAGGGGACTCCTTGGGGTCTGGACATCTGTCTGCTTCAACTATAGAAAAACTAGCAAAATGTTGATTTTTTTATTCTAGAAAAAAGAAGTTGGGTAACATTTCCTTTCCATAGGAGAAGTTCCAAAGTTCTAGTTTTCACAAGGATCTTTGTTTTATTTTCCAAAATATTTTAAACTTTCAAGGAATGCAAACTCCAAGTGCCAGCCAGATCTGATAGTAAATGCGAGATGATTATCACAATGTTCTTCTAAAACCCCAGTCCATATCCTATAGACAAAATCAGATAGCTTAAATAGTGATGTTATTAAAAAAATATAATAATTTTTACAGCTAAAACTCTGCTCCTGCATGCTGTCAGTATATCATGACCCTCTTTTATCAGTAGGACATTAACTTCCAGTAATTCATATAAATTAAGGAACAAACAAGATTATTTAATAAGAAGTCATTATAAAGAATATCCTTTGTCAACACATTATCTTCAGTGACTTTCCAGAGAATCCCAATTCATTTTAGTTGTGTAAATTAATAAGAACTGTGTCTTTTGCATCCGAGTTATGATTTCCAGAATGCCATGTTTTCGCAGAAGTTTCTTCCTAAGAAATTGTGTAGAAAAAATTCCTTGTTCTCGAGGAAGAGGTCAGATAATAACAACAGTAATGTGGTGAGTAATCTTCTGTTTCCACAGTAATGGGAAATAGAGTTGGGTGCTGCACAGGAGAAAGTTAGCTTCCCATGCACTCTGAGGGGAGGGTTGGCCTGGGAGTCCTGCAATCAGTCTATGCCATTGCACCAAGCAATGAGCTCTTGGATCTAATGGTCTTTGACTTAAAATTTGGAAGATTTCATATCTTGTCTGTGTCCTGAGTTTATTTGGACACAGGAGAGCTAGTTTAGTCCGCTTTTCTTTTGAATAGGTTTCTTGTCCCAAGATACTTGCCTGCTGAGAGTCATTCTCATCTCTCTACTGTGAGGCACTCTGGCATGCAAGGACAGGACCAACTGTGGGAATGGGAGATCCTGGAGACTGGGCAGAGTATTTTTATTTCCATAAGAGCAACAGATGTACTGCACCAATTCTCACTCTGGTGGGCTTTGTAGTCTCTCCATGGGGATCCTGCTGGTGTCTTGGTGACATTCAGAACAGCTGCTGTTATTTTCGTTCTGGCTAGCTGTATCCAGCCCCTGTGGGATGGTGGCACAGCTGCTTCCTTTCGGGGCAAGGCATGGAGCAGAGAAACTGAGCACTTCTTTAGAAAAGGAATATGATTTTAAAAGATAAAGAGGCTTTGGTGATGACATTATGATTTTTGTTTGAATATCACCTTTCGCTGAACAAGCATAACTGTTGTTTTTAAGATATTTTATGAACTGCTGGTGATCAAGTACCTTCCCAAGTAACATATCAGTGTGCAACTCAATGGCAAATATGTCACAGCCACATTAAAAAGTGCAGATATAATTCTTGTTACTTTAGCCAATTTCTTCCTTCAAGATAGTCGCACCTCCATCTTGCATCCTCTGAACTTTAACATACTACCTAGTAACTATAGTGATGCTGGAAACCTGAGAAGAGGTTTAATAGCTCTGCCTTGGTAGGGTGAAGAAGAAAGAGGAGGATAATGAAAATAGCGATGGCTTTGTAACACTTAAATTCTTATTAATCCTTTTCTCTCCACATGCATGTCATCACCTGCTGCTATGTAGGCAGGAACCCTACCATGACAGCTGACCTTGGCTGACTGCCAGGGTCCCACCACGCCACTCTATCACTCCTCTTCCTCAACAGGACAAGGGGGAGGAAATGCTATGATAAGCTTATGGGTTGAGATAAGGACAGGGAGATCACTTACCAATTACTGTCAAGGGCAAATAAGACTCAACTTGGGGAAATTAATTTATTGCCAATTAATGAGAGAGTAGGATAGTGAGAAATAAAGCAAAACTAAACCCACCTTCCCCCCACCCCTCCATTCTTCCCAGGCTCAACTTCACTCCCAACTCTTCTACCTCCTTCCCTGAGCAGCACAGGGGTTGAGGAATGGGGTATGTAGTCCCATAATGCTCTGTTTCTGCCAATCCTTCCTCCTCATACTCTTCCCCTGCTGCAGTGTGAGGTTCCTCCCATGAGACACAGTCCTTCACAAACTTGTCCTCTGTGGGCTCTTCCCAAGGGCTGCACTTCTTCACAAAGTACTCCAATGTGAGTCCTTTCCATGGGGTACAGCCTTCAGTTAGAAGCTGCTCTAGTGTGGGTTCCCCACAGGCCAAAGGTCCTGGCAGAAAACCTGCTCTTGCCTGGGCTCCTCTCCACGGCCCCAGTTCCTGCCAGGATCCTGCTCCAGCGTGGGCTCTCTGTGGGCTACTGTGTCTTCCAGGGCACATTCACCTTCTCCGATGTGGGGTGCTCCCCGAGCTGCAGGTGGGTCTCTGCTCCCTCATTACCCTCCATGGCTGCAGGGCACAGCCAGCCTCACCATGGTCTGCACCACGGGCTGCCGGGGAATCTTTGCTCTGGCACCTGGAGCATCTCCTACCCCTCCTTCTCCACTGATCTGAGTGTCTGCAAGGGTTGTTTGTTTCACACTGCCCACTCCTCTCCCAGCTGCTGTGCAGCATTTTTTACCCTTCCTAAAATATGTTATCACTGAGGTGCTACCAGTGTCGCTGATGGGCTCAGCTTTGGCCAGCAGTGGGTCAGTCTTGGAGATGGCAGAAACTGGCTCTGTCCAACATGGGGGCAGCTCCTGGTGTCCTCTCACAGAAGCTATCTCTGCACCCCACCAAGTCATATAAACCCAATACTCTCTGCCTAGGCACGTACCCCCCAACAGTGTCTTCCTGGGATAACTGCCTCAGCAGAGGTATTTGGTGACCAGCCGATTCGTCTTTATCCCAGTGTGGGTGGTAATAGGACTGTATGATTAATGATAAAGAGGAGGGGCAACTCCTACCTTGGGGGAAGAGGAGTCCATCCCCATCAGAATATTACAACCCTTGAAAAATCTTTCTAATTTCTCTTTTGCGCAAAGCATGAGGTGTCTGTGCTAGCTGCAAGTAAAGCACTGCAACGCAGGGTAACAGGAAGGACACTGCAACCCCAGTCGGGTGGATCTCCACCAGCTAAAAAACATACCTACCATGCCTATGGACGCATCCAACAAAAGCTTCCCCCGCCACCTGACCAGTGCTAATCCACCAGTGCTCCCTAGGTTGGCCTCAACAGGTGTAGATAGTGAAACCTTCCTTGCCGGGGTCATTTCTGTCCAGGTGTCCCCTACTGTGTGCAATGACAGTCTGCAATCAGGATGCAAAAAATGTACACAGCAATGATTTCCTGGCCGACAGGGGTAGGTATTAGACAGCCAGGCCTAATATGCTGCTATGCTAAGCACTATTTCTTGGAGCACAGTGAATGCTGAAGCTGCTGAGTTGCTGGTTTCCTATCTCTGCTTTTTATCTCAGGATTTTATCTTTTCTTTTGTGTCATCATTTTTCTTCTTGAAAGATTGAACTTCTAACTCTTATGATCTCAGTAACTTAATTTGGTCTGGGTTTTCACTTTTTTGTATCTAGCATGGCTGTAACTGGCATACTTTTCACAGCTCAGGAGTAATCTTGCCAATAGAACTGACTTAAGTTCATTCAGCCATGCTGCACCAAAACCAGCCATTGCATTGCAGAAATCTGAGTCTCTGGGCCATTTACTCCTAGTCCTGGTAAGGACCTGTGGGGCCATCTGCAGCATCTTGATATCAATACCAGATTTTTCTTTAAGGTCTAACACCTAGTGGCAGCTCCACTATGTTCCCAGCAAACTCCTCCAGTGCTTCACTACCTTTTACATTAAAAGATTTTTCCTACTGTCTTGTCTAACTATTCCCTGCTCCAGTTTAAGCCCATTATTTCTTGACCTCTTTGCTTGGAGAACAGGTGATTCTCTTCCTCGTTGGAGTGCTATGCATACAGGCTGTCAAGGGAGCATGGTGCATCTAACTCCTCAAAGAAATTTCTTGCCATTTTTCTCTAAGCACATTTTTTCATGTACTTATCAAATAGGAATTTTTTTTAGAAGCTGGGCCAAAAGTTATGAAGCATTCAACACCGATTGTGGTTTCTTATCAAAGCTGCAGTATGTCTTTTGCTCAGCTGGTAACTATGCTCTTTAGCCCAGGAGTTCAGTTTCCCACCTGCATCATGATCTGGGAACAACCTGGACATAGGGAATGGACTATGGGATGAAAGGCTCTTCTAAGGTATGTATAGAGCAACACAATGAGCATCTCTGATGTAAGTTTCAGCAGACTTTATGATAGAAGAGCTCATTCTGTATTCAGGCAATGGAAGTTAACTTGACCAGTGTATTTAACGTTTCCCTGGGCTAACCTGACACGTGGTGGTGAGAGGATGCTGAACCTGCCACTGAATGCAGATGGCTACTCCAGACTATTTTGCCCGAGTCTCTAGGAAACCAGGGAATGAGGAAGGCCTTGACTCCAATGAAGCTGCATGAACCTGAGCAGGCATGGCTTGTGAGCTTTTCAAAGCAGGGATCTGGGCTGAATGATTGACCAAAGTATTGTGAAATTTCATTGTTGCAAGTTTGGTTTTTTCAGCTCTTTTGTGTTTTCAGTGTCATATTCATTCAGTGTCATTCGGTGTGCAACCCCCAGACCACTTCAAAGGAAATGCTGTACCAAGGACAGGGGAAAGTGTGGCTGTGACATCAGTAAGAGTTTTGCATACTGGTGTATAACTGCTACGTCTTAGTGTACTGATGTGGAGTTGCTGCATGCTACAGCAGAATCCCGGGAACACTGGACATGATAAATGGTATTCATAACTCTGCCAGGGGAAAATAAGTGTTTGAATGACCATAGTATAAAATCTTCTTGTTTGGTTAACAAAAGAATGAACAGTTGCTTCTCAAAATGTCTTTAGAGGTTATTCTGCTAAGATTTACAAAGCTGATTCAGGATTTGGCTGATTTGGTATTGAAATTACCCCTTTAGACTGGCTTCTGCACAAGAAAGGGATAGTTTGGGACCTATTTGGTCCAGGTTTAGTGCTGATGCTTGGAAGGCTGCTCAGCAGTCTTGAATGGTGCTCCCTAAAAATCCCTTTCAGACATTTGGTGGCCCATACAGCGTCCTGAATACCTGCCCTCGTGGGTCCCTGTACACTGGGGTCACATCCACCGCTGCACTGGCTTCTCCCTCTTGCTCTCCCGGAGTTGCTTCTGGATTTCCTGTGGAGCTGCTCTGCCCTCCAGCCTTCTTTCCCTCAGAGACTTAATTTAGCTGCTGACATAGCAGACTTTTTTAACAGCTTAGCTTCAGCGAAGCAGTTTCCTTCACTGAAAACCGTTCCTGGTGCCGCAGTGACTTTTGGAGCTGTTCGCCAGGAGCTGCTGCCTGACCAGAGCAGGCATAGCTGTCACTTGTTTTCAATCAAAATCTGTTTCAAAGCACCCTCTGCCCGTTGAGCTCCCCTTCTTTGTTCTCCCAGGGCACAGGAGAAAGCCAGTAACCAGCCAGCAGATTAATTGCTGTATAATCATGCTGAAATGGAATAATTTGTGATTAATGGAAAACCTGTGCTATTGGTAAAAAACTATCTGATTAATTGGAGCTATGACATGTCATCTTTGATAGGTACTTGAGGCCACAACAGTAATTTGCATGTTCTACTCTGTTCAGTGGGAGGTGTCTCAAAATGAAGCTGCATATCTTGCTCCTACAGATATGAATTGCACAAGCCAGCTAAAAAGGGTTCCCAGCAATATCTGGTACAAGCTACGGCAGAGAAATCAGTGCGAAGGACCCAGCCACAGAGACCAAGCCACTTGGCTGCTTTCTGAGTTTTCCATATGGTAGGTTGAATTGTTATATTACCATTTAACCCAAAATAACTGATGCTGTTGGACATATAGTATGCAATAAACTTTCTAAGAAAGTTTATTCCAGTTCACTTACGTGCTTCCTTATCTAATATTTTTTCTTGAGATAAAGATAGTGGATGCACTTATGTGATAGACTTTTGGGACCAACATAAAGATTTACCTTATAATGAAGTATATTTAGAAATGGATTTGTCCTCAGTTTTCTGGCAGACATTTTTAATAATTATTCAAAGACAGAGAAAAAATTTATTGTGCACTGGATTTTTCAGTTTAATATATTTATGTGCTTTTTTGCTTCAAAATGCTTTGTAAGAATAATGTGTATATCAATCCTGGCAATTCCATACTCTAATATTGAAATTGCTAAATTTTACACTTACAGCTGTAACTAGTGTAGGTATTAACTATCATGAGTGCTAGTTCTGGAATAAGTTCAGTGTTACTGTTGCTATTTTAATAGCCCATTTTCAGTCAGAATGGCTTTTCTGGTTTGATAAAAGAATGAAAATAACTTTCAAAAACTGAATGAATGAATTGTGTCTTAGTAAACAAATGTCACACAACTGCTATTTTTTGGTATGTTTATGTTGTAAAATCTGTCAAGGTTTTTAAAGAGGAAATTGCAATAACTTTTCCAAGTTTTGTTAGTATGCAAGGTATGGTACTTTCATACTGTTTGTTCACTTATTTAAACAGTACCATAAACAATTTGTTCCCAAATGTGATGTATGCTACTAAGACCTTTAGAAGCAAGGAGTTGAGCTCTGTATCTGCTGCTTCTGCAACATAAGTAGAGGTTTCACAGTTCTTTCACCTTACTTTGATATTGGATAATCAGGAGCTAATTTTTGACATACTCATATACTTACCCCAAATCTCTGTATTTGGATCTAGTGCTTTTTCAGTATCATACTGAAGTTTTATTCCATAGAGCTTTGAATTAAGCTCATAACATCCAGTTATTGTGAGCTGTAAGAAGAAAGATTTACGAAAAATGTCTCCTTATCTTTTTTTTCCCCTGAATATTAGCAATCTAGATTTATGGTATACTGAGGACCCAAAAATCTGTTATGCAGGTTTTTACTTCAGACAAATATAATAAATCATAAGTTCTAAATTAAACTGCAAACGCAGAAAGAAAACTCATAACTATTTCCAGAAATTACGGCCTTTGCCTCTCAGTGCTGCAAGCTACAGGAATTTCTTCCTTTTGATTGTGGAACATGAGGTATCTTAGTGCCTTTGTCTTGTGCCTCATAATACCCTTTTTATTTTACCGAAGTATCATGGATGTGTGGATGCTTTCATTTTGCTATGTGCAAAGGGTTGCCATAAGTTGTAAAGCACTGGTGAAGCAGTCCTACTCTTACTATTTGCTACCTAGAACTGTAAATTTCACTTCAGTTTTTATTGAGGTAATTTGGCAGTTTGCTGCTGACTTTGGAAAATTCAAACAGAATCACACTGTTCTTTTAATTGCCCAAGCTCTTTGTACTTTCAGGGAATATTCCTCTTTGATTAGAGCCTCATATATTGCACATATTCACACGCAAAACCCCCAAACTCTACTTCAACTTCTGCCAATACACAGCAACTTAAAAATGAAGGGAAAATCAATAAAGCAATTATCAAAGTTAGGTGGGGAGAATTGTCCTTTCAGCACAACTATTTTGCACTCATTTGGTGCAGGCTGGTAGCCCAGTATGTGTGAGGTCTCTTAAAGACATACTTTTTCAAGAAACAGAAGGCTAAATACAACAATGGGTAAATACAGTGATAGGCAAGTGTAAATTTTTTACTCCTGGATTATTCTGGCACTTGTTAGAAGAGTTGCTGAGGGCAAGTAATTGGCTGTCTCCATTCCTGGACAAAGCTGTATCTCAAAAATGGGGAAAGCACAGCTCCTTGCAACTTTTTGTTAACCAGCAGCCTTCCATTTCTAGAGCTGTGATAGCACTGGCAATAAGGGACTCACCAGTATCTCCATCCAGTACTGGTGTCAGTTGTGGCCAAATACGAAATAGACACATACCGATAAAATACCAAATGAGAAAGATCCTCATTTCAGACAGACTTTAAATCTAGACTATGACACTGATTTTCCCTAAAAATCCATCACTTCACTTTTTGTCTTCAGGCTGAAGTATCTGCTTGCTTACACAAAATACCGCTAAAAAGTTAGCAGAACAATTTGTACAACTGCTGGTATACCTCACTGGGGCAATACGTTTGTGGAACAGAACCAAATGCTTGGAGGGAAAAAGCTTCCAGCAGAGAAGGAATATTCAGAATATTTTTTATATCTATTTAATTACTCAAATATTCTACGATATTAAATTTTATTTATTATTCATTTTAGAGTTCTTCACTTAGCTGATTCTTAGGATCTGTTTGGAGCCTTCCCTGTGAAGACTCAGTTGATCTAGATGTATCTAATCTCAGTTGTATGAACTAGCCCTGCTGCAGCTAGGCTTTCGCATGTCATGTTTGCTTATGTGTATACATACGTGTATTCTGCATGCTGTAGGCATTTGGCATCTGATGGCACAGTGCTCTGGAAGGCTGCATAAGTACCCTGTGTAGGGATTCACCTCCCCTTGCAACACTGCTGGTTCTGACTATGTATATACCCTGCTGCAGTCTCAGACGTGTCAGTCAATCCCACTTCAGAGCAAGTGAGCCATTCCAAACGTTGTATATGGTACCAAATAGTTTAAAGTCAGCTTGCAAAACTGGCCATCTGGCTGGACAGAAGGACCTTTTAGGAATAAAAGGTCTCCTCTGCATGAGCCAATGCTAAGTAGAGAAGCCACAAGTATCTGGAGATGGTAAATTAGTGGGAATAATCAGTAACGGGTCTTGCGAGATGCTAGTGAAAAAAAGCAATTTCTGTGAGAAACAAAACAAGTGAGACATAGGATAACCAAAGCTGATTTGAATCAGTAAGATTAGGTACAGTAACAGGCAGTGAAAGACAGTTAACTGGAGTGGAAATTAGTGCAGAGAATGAAGTGATGTTTTAGAGCAGATCTATATCATAACAAGGCTCAGTGAAATCAAGACAAGGAAAATCAGTTCTCAGAAAGATTATAGCTAGATGGCAGTGTTTCAGTTTTACCCAGTGAGACAGAAATAGCGTAGGTATCTCATGAATTGTGGAAATGAGGTACTCACTGCAGCATGCCCCAGAAACTTTCATCACTTCTCCTGATGTGCTGTTCAGGAGATTGAGATACCATGTAGCTCTCAAATGTTCCTCGCACCAGCTGAAGAGTGAACTGGTTTCCAAATATGTGCAGGGCATTTCCACCTCACTTTTCTTTCTCAGGAGAATATGGAGCTGTGAGTCCTCATATAATTTTTCAACCGTGATCGCAGTAGACCTTAGCTGATGAATGAAGTCAACAGAGTTGCTGGCAAATACAAATCTGTTTAGGTCCTGAATTGGATCCAGGCCTCTAATAATTGGGATATGTGAAACTCAGCTCCCCATTCCACCTGTCAATCTAGTTTGCTCCCTGGTAGCGTCAGAAATAAGTTCTAGGGGCAAGTGTTCTGCTTTAAAGGATGAGTAAAGACAAATGCTTTGCTGTGTTGATGCTGTGAATTTGTTGTGTGCCGTTTTGCTCAGGGTCTTTCTTCCCTGAGGGCCTACACTGTCCTAGGTCACTCCTGCACCCCCTTTTGGGACAGCTCATTCATTTCATCAGGGCAAAACTCCTGATGTTCGTTGTGCTGAAAAGTACCTTCTAAAAATCTATTAACCTGGCCTAAGATTTCCTTAAAATTAAAGAAGTCAATAGACTGCATGCACTTGTACGTGGTGCTTTTGCTTTTCTCTGCCTCTAAAGCAAGCAGCTCCCCACGCACGTTGTTTCTCAGAGTTCCTGGAAGGAAGGTCACTCCCTTCCCGTAAAAGGCATGGCACCAGGCTCTTCACAAAGTTAATGCTGGGGTGCTGCTTTTCTGGTCTAAACCTCATCTTTTCTGTGATTTGTAAGTATATCTGCAGAATACCTACACTGGAGTTCTCATGCTTTTCTTGTCCAATACTAGGTTTTGTTATTAAGAGTTTAAGAATAAACCTCTGGATGTTATTAAACCTTCTAAAAAAACCCCACTTTCCATATCAACACAAAGCCAATGACATTTCTGAAAGCTCAAAATCGAGTTTGTTCTGAATTTCGGACTTGGCACGAATGTAGGTCTTGATAAAGTATGTCAATGTTTGTTTAGTCTGGAAATCTTTGGCACTGAAATAAAAATTCCTTGCAGTAAGTGTGACGACAGCACTTACTCGGCCTGTGCATTTCTTGCCTATTTTTCACTACTCCTCTGGTGCTCCCTATCTGAAAGATAAATTATCATTTATTTCTAACTTGGTTTCTCTTGAAAACTTATCTTCTGTCTGTAGCACCATGGGACGGCTTCATCCTCATACACGATAGTAGAACCCACCACTCCCTGATCTGCAGTGAAGGAGAGCATTCAAGCAAAGGCTTTATTAATGGTAAGTAGAATGCTTACAGCTGTGTAGTACAGCTGGACTGCATGCCTGCTGTCTCCTGACATATTCCTAGATTAGGTCAACACTACTGTCCATGGAAAAATGATTCCATGAAAAGATGAAAAATCGTCTTTAATAAAGAGATTTGCTGGAGAGTGCCTGAACCACACCATGAGTTTTGAATTACAGTGGGTACATATCAATTAGGCACAAATTAAAACATCAGTGAAGCACAAGATCTGCCCTACTGCAGTTATGAAGTGCAGTATATATTCATTTACCTGCCTTTCCAGTCTATGTGTTCAGTTCCCTTTCAGGTCAGCATTGCTGGTGCCACTCCCCTGGTTTTATCCTTACTGCTACACACTTACCTAGAGAAGCTGTCACTGAAGATACCTCCACTTCATAGAAAGCCAAGTGCACCTAAGCAATTGATTGGATTTAAGCTTAATTCAAAACCAGGATATATATTTTCAAAACCAGGATCTATCCTTATCTAAATGGAAGTATAATTCTTCCACACTTGACTATAAAGAGAATGAAAAAATACATTTAGCTTCCTGAAAAAAAGCAGCAACCAAGTAAGAAGAAGCTTTTCTCTGGGGCCCACCATGGCAGAGTAATTCCCCCACCCCCATTAAACTAAGTCATAACAGTAGTTTCAAGGTAACATCAACTATTGCATTGATTATGGAACAAAGAGCATAATCTCCAAGCTGCAAAACCACTGCTGCACACACACACACACACATATTTTCTGTACAGAGCAGCTCACATGATGCATTTTATCACTGCATGATATCGTTATCTTTTAGTAGATGTACATCAGTACCATGGCAATAGCATAACCAATGCAGTCAGAGTATATCCTGAGATATCAATGTTTTTCTTTTTTTGGTTTAGAAATAGGATGGACTATGTACGTTTGATCTTTCTATCTACCTTCCTTTCGGTTTCCATGACATCGGAAACATGTAAGTCACATTTAAAAATACTTTCTGATGAGGTGTATTCTGTAGAAATGTGTAGGCTGTTTGCAAATTGGTAATTTTTTTTTAAACCTAAAATTAGCTAGTTTACCTCAAGCCACAAATCACAGCTTAAAACCTAGCTTTATGTGTTTTCTCTGTATATTAAAATGCACCAAGTATTGTCTATTTCTGTGACATTAAGACTGGGTTCACCTCTGCTCCTTGGCATCTCTATAAGCAGAAAGCAAAGAGTTTTTTGAAAGGATTTCAGAGTAGCTGGTGTTATCAGGCCCCAGCTGGGAAACTTCTCCAAAGCCAGGTTGAATGAGGCTTTGAGCAACCTGGCCTAGTGGAAGTTGTCCCTGCCCATGACAGGGGGGTGGACCTAGATGATGTTTAAGGTCCCTTCCAACCCAAACCATTCTCTGATTCCGTGATTCTGTGCTTAAATTGCACTGAACAGGACCTATGAAAAAACCAGGGACGTTTGCTCATTAAAAATACTTTTTAATGTCCTGGTTTTCGGGGTGTTAGCCCACAAGTGTAACGTAACAATTCCTTGCACTTGGGGGATATTGAAAACAGTAAGCTGCTTCTGATGGGTCAGCTCTGCTGGCCCTGCAGTCATTTATACCAGCATCATACAGCACTCACATAGAATCATAGAATCACTAG
>NW_010236645.1:0-7723 GCF_000690775.1 Eurypyga helias
CATCCCTGGAGGGATTTAAGACACAGGCAGATGAGTTGCTCAGGGATATGGTTTAGTGGTCGTAATAGTGGTCATGGTAGCACTATTAATGGTTGGACTTGATGACCTTAAAGGTCTTCTCCAACCTAACCAATTCCATGATTCTATGACCATCTGTACCTATTTGAAAAGGTTCCCATTGCTAATAGTTGCACTGTTTCATTATGCAACTATGGAAATCACATCTAGGCATGTTTAAACTGGAAAAGGCACAGAAGGACTCACGTGGGGGGCAAAGGGGTGGTACACTCTCCACTGTTCACTTTCTCTAAGAACGAGCATCGAAACCTGCGTGCCATAGCTCTGTGGTTTCTACACATCAGCCCACCGAACACCGGCGTGCCACACATCTGTGTTTCATAGCCTGAAGACCCCTGCTGCTTCCGTAGCTTTTCCAGTTTAAGGTCTGCAGCGCAGTTACATGGTGGTCTAAATAAATTGGGTGCTACTGGCTTCTCTCTGACAGCTGTTTCTCTCCATTAAGTCAGAAATGGTGACCACAAGACTCTTGCTTGAGATCAGAAGAGTAAAGTAAGAGAAGAAGCAGAACTTTTCAGCCAGGCTACTTTGAAACCTGAGTTTTCCACTCTGTCAGTTTGAAAAACTTGGGATGGAAGCCCCCTAAAGCCCTGGTTATGGTTACAATAGTTGCCTTCAAAGCACATGATGTGGCATTGTTCGTGGTAACAAACTAACCTTACAGTCCCTCTTGCAGGCACTTGCTACAAAACGCGTTTATCTGTTCAACCCTACAGCGTCCTCCACGTGCCGCTGTGACATCTTGTTTCCTCACCTTACAGAAGCTGTTTGACCTCGTGCATCACACAGAACCGACACCCAGAAGCCGTCCTTGCCTCTCTCTGTGAGAAAAGGCACCAGATCTGGAAAGGGTCTATTCAGTTCCATGTACCTTGTCCGTATCCCCCTCTGTCCTCTGAACTGATCTCTCACTTGTGTTCGTACCTCTGTCCGTTTTCATACACAAACCGACAGTCTGCTTCTCCCAGCATGTGCTATTGCTCTACCCTGCGTGTTCTGCTTGGCCAGCAGAGTCACAGCTTCACTGAAGGAGCTGGAACCTTCCCTGAACTGTCACTGGCACCTTATTCCAAGGGGTTCAAGAAAGAGACCCCATAAAAGCAAAAGAACACAGAATTATGGCTTATAGTCCATCCATCAGACAGCCTTTGCCTTGCCCCTGTCACAAGTCTGCAGATCACGCCGTGTGAGACCAGAGAAGCCACGTCCTAATGACCACTGGTGCTACAGATGAGCAAAAAGTCTCAAACACAAAAGGAAAAGCTATTGGTTTATATATAGATATATATATATAGATATATACTGTGTTTACAGAGTCAACAAGTTAAATGCAATATTCATAAGAGCATTAACAATAAAAATACAATCTGTGTGTAGCCAAGTACAGACTTAAAATGGTAAAACAGGAAAAAGGATCTCACCAAAAGTACAAATATACAGTACAAATTGATTTATTTAAAACAGTTACAAAAAAAGCACAACAAAATAGAGATTATCCTTAGAATTATTAATGCTTTGTTAAAGATCAGGTAGGAGGAGGGGCAGGAACAAGGTTGGAGGGGAGCACCTGACTAGTTCTAAGGCTTTAGATACAATGCGGTCGGTTACATGTTAATACAGCCATTACATAACTGGGATTATAGTTGAGGGATCAGCACTTATCTACAAAGACCTCCTTGCCTCAGGGCAGCCCAGCCCGTTCCCCCAGCGCGGGCAACGTGCCTGTTTCTCTGCTTTGCATGGGCAGACCCTCCCCTGGCGCTAAGGTGCCATGAAAGCGGAAAACAACTAGTGTGCACGGGTGCGTTTGCAGGGCGGGGTGGCAGCAGCCCAGGAGGATGGTAGGGGCAAGTCCTGTCCTCCACGGACAGATGTGAAGACCGTGGGAAGGCCTTGGCCATCAGCATTTTTAACCATACATGGAACACACCCTGGACCAAACTCTGTACAGAATGTGCATTCGTAGCCATCTTAGCAGCTTCTGCAAAGTTTCAGGCCCTAGGGACAGCCTGAAAGACAAAGAGCAGTTGTGAGTGACGCTAGGGAAAGGCACATGTTCTGCTGTGGGCAGGAACTAGCTTTTGGGCTACTCAAGCTGCTGTAGTTTCTTTCACAATATTTTCTGAGTAACAAGGATTGTTAGTTCACTACGGGGGAAAGTGACTTCAAGTGTGGGGTGGGAACAGGGGCAGGGACACTTAATGTGAAAAGTGCATTATACTTGTGCACCTGCTGGAAAGGGGAGGCAGAGGGGCCTCTGCAGCTTTCCTTCTTTCCAGACAGAGCTTCCTCTGCATAGTCTGGTAGTGATGAGCGCTCGTCGCTTGGAGCACGTCTCATGTTCCTGGAGCAACAGTGTACGCAGAGCCTAGAAACAGGCCTGGCCTCTGCTGGGCAGCTGACCCAAGGAATGCTTCGGGAGACGGGACAGATGGCTGCAGACACCCATTATTGCATCCTACACACTCCTGCCACAGAGCGTGAGTGCGTGAGCTGGACAAGACCAAGGCCAGGAGGCCTCCTCCTCCGGGTACGACAAGACCACAGCTCTCCTCCCCTCCACAATAGCAGCAGGAAAACAGTATATTTCTCTGAGAAGCCTGTCACATCTCTGCCAGCAGAAAAGCCTGGATAACCATCTCATTCTATAACGTCTTCCTGGCTTTATCTCCTGCTTTTCCTGTAAACCTAAGAAATAAAAGCCTCCTCCATGGGCTCATTCATAGCTTTTCTGCCTACAGCAGAGCCTGTCTCTCACACTCCCTATCTCAGAAGAGCCTCAACGCTCAACACAACAATCACCACAGTGTTGAGCAACACAGCCCAAGCCAGTAAGGACAGATTCCAGTGATTACGAGTACTGCTAAGCTGGGCTAGAGGGCTGACAGTGCCCCCCTCCTGCCCACCACCTTTGGGGCAAGCAGCCAGGCACCCAGATTCTTCATCTCAATGCCCCACACCATTGCTTCCATAGAAAAGATGGCAGCAGAAACATGCACAACAGTGGGACTGACAGAGTCTGGCCAGAAGCACCGAGGTGATATTCACCCTGGCCTGTTCCATAGAGCTCAGAACCACACTCGACAGATGCGCAGATAGCCGAAAGTCCAGGCCAGCGGCCAGGTAAACACCAGGGAGAGCACCTTCACAGCCCTTCAGCTGCCTACAGTACTAAGCTATTTTAGCCACACACCTTCTTGCCTCACACGAGTTTCTGCCCTTTCAGATCACTGTTCAGTGCAGCCGGGATCTAGGAGTAGTAGTTACAGTAACGCACAGGAGATAAGGCAGGCTCTTCAAACACCTCTCAAAGGCAGACTTCTGCGCTCAAGGATGCACAAGGGGCTCTGCACCCTTCAGCTGCTCCCCCTGTGTGTGCAACCAGCCCATCTACATTCACACGCCATAAGTATGCAAGATCCCTTTCTTAGCTGCCTGCCACAGCTCTGAATTCCTCTGCATGCACCATGCGAAGAACAGGCAAGAGAACCTGGGCTTCTCTGCCTTCTGCCTTTGGCCACAGACATCCTGGATATCCTGAGCAAGAAGTACTAACCAACATTAATCGAGGTCTTTGCGTAGGAGAGTCCAATGAATAGCAACTGTGAAACACAGGAGGAGATGAGGCCGGGCACCTGGGCCCAGACAGTACATGTTACTGACAACGGTGCCATGAAAACAGCATCTGTTCCCACAGCTGCTGCATCCAAGGAGGCAGAATCTTCACATGACAGCATCACCATGACTTCACACATCTCACATGCAGCTGATGAGATCAGAAGCAGTGTGTTACTTGGGGGAAGCTACATGTGATACAGGCAGCATCCTCACCCTGGAGAAGGCCCGTGAGGCACAAACACCGAAGGCATGAGTAGCGCGTATCTCCCCTAAGGCCTGAAAAGAAACTGTCCTCCTGGTGCAGGCATTTCGAAGGTGACAGAAACGGCTAGCCATGTGCGAGGAAAACAGGACTGACAGTCAGGATAGGACATTCTGGAGACTCTCTAATTTGCCTAATACTCAGTCAGAGCACCCCTCCGTCACACAGTATCACACAGTCAACCAGTTACAGGACACGTACAGCCCTGAGACACCACCACTGCAAGCTGACCGAAGGACAGCTACGCTGAGCCAAGGTGCTGACACACACGCCGTTCAGGGAGAGAGGAGCAGTGCCGTAGCAGTCAGGCATGCCTGACAGAAAACTTCAGGAAGATGGGAGAAGTGAGACGGAAAAGGGTATACTGAACATCAGGAGCAGCATCAGGACTCTAGCAGGGACCTGCACACTGAAAAGAAACTCTCAAAAGCCTGGTCCTAGCACAGAGATGGGCACCTTAATACAAGGAATACTTAACCCAAGTTACATCAGTGAAGACTCTTTTCCTCAATGTGATAGTGACTATTTTTTATTTGAGCTAAACAGTTAGAGCTGGTGTCCTAACACACCATCAGAGAGGGCAAATTAGTGTAACTACAGGAGCCTTCACTTGAATGGAGTGTTATTACCATAACGAGGTATTAATATACATTTGTATTAAATCTCACCGTGAAAAAGACTACTCTTGATTTTACCATTTTCTACACAGGAACTCCAAAGTGAAGCATCAGAAAAACTAACACACAAACACCCCAAAATGCCCTATGATGCTGTGGTATTTGTAGACTCCCTACAATATTCATAGAACTGTACTTAGCAGAAACTTTGTACCTTGCCTGCACATGCACAAGCACTTGTCTCTTGTCTAGAGCTTATTCAGGAAACTGCCTGCAGGGAAGAATTAGCCACCTGGAAAGTTTTCTTCTGATTTAATTACAAAATAGTCTTGGTCTTCTCACAGAAAAAGGATATGATTCCATCCTTCTCTAGAGATTGCTAAATATATTTTACTCCAGCTTAAAAAAACCCAAACACCCAAATCCAACCCAACAGAAAATCCCAACCCCACTCACCCATAGGCTAATGCCTCTGCCAAAGCTGTAAACCCAAGATTCTTTTTTTTTTTAGAAAGTTATTAACAGGGGAAAAAAGACTTGATTTGGCGACAAATAATTAAATGTATTTTATAATAAGAAACTGACAGTCTCCCATCCCAACTCGTGTCCCATCACAAGTGCTCAAGTTCCCTATTTGCCTACACTCAACCCATCCTTTTGGTCCTTCCTCTTGAATTTCTGTGATTCATTCAAATCTGTACATTCTTTGCAAGAAGAAAGAGCAGTTGGATTCAGTGGAAGAGACATAAAACAGAACCACCAGAGAAGCATCTCCATCCTGCCCTCAAGAGCTCCATCGGTGAACGGTCCTTTTAAAGTGCATGTGTGAAGAAAAGGGATACTGGGATTGGAGCCCCCTAAACTCCAGTGGGGACCCATCTCTCCCCATCATGAGAAAGGAGGAATAAAATCTTCAGCAATTTTATCTGCTACCTTAAGCCGTGTCTGCCCTCCTCATCTCCCCACCTATCCTGAATGCTTAGACCCTGCCCTGCAGGGAATCAGTTATTCAGGGAGGGTTGAGAAAGCCCCAGCCTCCAACCTCTGGAATGCTCTCATCGCAAGCTCATGAGCACATCCCTGTTCTCTACCCCAGCTAGCCTGTTGCTGCTCCCTGAGGCACTGGAGCCCTCTTGATTCCCCAAGAGGAACTGGTCAGCCACTGAACTGGAGTAAGTCCAGTCCTGCAGGGCAGAAAGCAACCTTGCCGGTGAACCTGTGCATTATTCCACCTGACGGTGAGGCTCACCCACAGGGGATGCCCTAGCTCACAGCCTCAAAGGGATCATTTCCCTGCATTAGAACGCCCTTCAATAGACAGCTTGACCTCCTGGGGAATGAAAGAGGGACGGAGCAGAGAGGGCCGAGGCTCCTCTGCCTGCACGCTGTATCTTTGGAAGCCTGGGGCTGTCCAGCTGTGCTGACTGCCAGTCTCAGGCTGAGAGGGTTCTGCATGAGAGCTCTGGGGTGCGCTGTCCCTATCTGTGTGGCTCTTCCTTTCAGCAGCTCTGTCAGACAGTTCTCTGGACCCCTGAGCTGTTCTTTCAGATCTCTCCCTAGTAGGTATCAACTGATCTGTGAGAGGGTAGTTAGCCTGAGAAGCAGAGTTGCCATTCATGCTCTGTAAACTGATTGATATGCAGACGTCACCCACTTGCAGCCTGTGACAGGGCAAAGCAAAGAGCTGAGCAGTCCGCCCGGGGTTGCAGGAGGACCAACCCTGGCCATATACAAAGAAGGGATGCTCCGGGGGCACATCAATGCTCACTTTACTTTGTTGCTCCCCAACCACAAAATGCAACGTGACAAGCCCAGGCCACTGGCTTTCCTGAATATCCACCACGGTGCTGGAGTCGATCTTCAGGCCCCCGCTCACCTCCGCACTGCGAACAAAGTCTTGAGTCTGCAGGTCCTCTACCCGCTTCAGCTCTCCTGTAGCCAGCTGGATGATGGCTCCTTTCATGAAGTGAGAGGGCAAGTGTGAGGAGCTGGGCGGCTGCAGCTGGGCCAGGTCCTTTTCAAGCACACTTCCTCGAGCCTGTGCATCTGGGCTCCGCCTCATCAGGGTTTCTGAAGTGGAAGACCTGATGGGCTCAGATCCAACGGGAACCAGGACTGGCTTACCGTTGGCTATCACCATTCCTTTGGTTAACTGTCTTTGTCTAACCGGCTCTTCAGGGGACATTACATATGGACTCCTGGACTGGCTTTTCTCAGGAGCAGCCCTTTCCACTGCGTTCCTCAGCACGTCCTTTGACTCCCCCTGCTGATCAGGGATATTATGGCAAAGGTTTAAAGGGCTCGGGTCATCTTTCCTCTGGGCTGCCAGAATATGATAATCCTGAGATGCCAACACCCCCACCACCCTCTGAACCTCCAGATCGGTGTCTGGGGTGCTTCTGTGAGCTGGCACAGAGACCTCTGTTCCCAACGTCTGGTAGCCTGAAAGGAAATGTCCATCGACCACACATCCTGCTGCAGCCCCCGGCAGACAGTCTTCAGCTTTACTGCTGGCAGAGTCCACAGCCTCGCTGGTCCTCCTCACCACATTATGCTCCAGATGTGTCTGTCCACCATTGGCAGCAGCTACCTCTGAACTCAGCTGACTGTCTTGCTGAGGAGACTCTGGGCTTCCACCTGCTGTAGGTGTCTCATATGCTGAATACCCTGGTGGGAGGCGGGACATCTGATAATAAACAGGAATTCTACCTGGTGCAATATCTAACGGCTGGGTCCCAGCATGGTGCTGCATCTGGCCAGAAGGAGAGATTGCAGAAGCAGATTTGTTGAAGGTGTGGGTAGGAGAGGTAGTCTGGGGGGAAGGAGCGGCTTCTTCCGTGAAGAGAGAGGCATATGGCACAAAGTGGGGGACGTGAGAGGCAGTGAGGCTGGTGGAAGGAGACAGGAGAGGACTAGGCAGGAAGCCAGGAGGGACAGCATAGGGCACTGTGTAATGCGAACCGATGAACTGCAGGGACGTTGGAGGGATCTGCGCGTAGTGGATAGGAGGGTAGGGCACCCCCGGGTGCTGGATTATTGGCGAGGTCACATTGAAGGCAGGGGGCAGGGGGCTTACATTAACCACGGGGTGCAGACCAGTGGGGGAGAAGGTGGCGGGTGGCACTGCCACTTTGTAGAGCATCCCATA
>NW_010236646.1:0-2016 GCF_000690775.1 Eurypyga helias
CTGAGGAATGCCACTTGTCAGTGGTGGTAAATGGTGGTAAATCTTTCCAACAGCAAAATATATTGTTGAAAATTTCCTAATAAACTCCACCAGTTTTTGCATTTTACAAAAAACTGACTGAATCACAGGGGGTAAAGACTGAATCCATAAAAATATTTAAGTTCCTAAGGTACATTTAGTTGCTTAGTTTCTCATTGAAAACAATTGCAATTTGATTTCTGAAATGTAAATTGCAACCTTAAATTTTGTTGAGTTGACTCTAAATAAGCCACCAAAGGCAATGTAAGAAATATACAATGGACTCAAGGACTTAGCCAATGTCTTCTGTCATGGAGGGTACTTTTTGCATGGTACCGAACAGGATAAATTGCACTAAACTGAGCAATAGTGTCATTGAAAAAATGACAGTAGCACTCAAGCTATTTCCTACAATGTTTATAAAGACATCAATAGTGCAGATTTACTCTAAATCATTTTAAAGCAGAGATACTTCCTTTTTGCCATGTACCACTAAGAGTCACCAATTTACTGGAAAAGTACACAGCTGAATTCTGCTTGATTGCATGGAATCTTGATTAAATCTGAATACTCTACAAATTTTCCAAGTTGAAATGTGGAAAAAAAAAAATTGAGGTGTGTAATAGAAGTGTAAGAGAATCCTAACTGTTTTCTGAAAACAAATTTCTGTAAAATATGGTTTCAGCAAGTGGCGGGGGGAAGGCAGAAAAACAACAAAAGATTTGCTCCTCAAAGATGAACTGTATTTCCTTCAAAACAAGAAATCTACACCCTGTACACAGACTGAAAAGTCCACCTGGAAATAGAAGGAGGATTGCCTGTGTAAGGAACAGAATTAGAATCCCCAGAAAATACACCAGTCTATTTTGCATTCCTCAGAGTAATCACTGCCACAAATTTTATCCCATGCAGTGAATAAAGTGTCAGAGTTACACAGGCTTAATAATTGCTGAACTGACAATTACATACAAGAAAAACAAATTGTCCCTAATTAAAGATTTTGATGAATATTAATGGTATTTCAAAGAACAATTCAGAAAAAAACAAAAACAAAACAAAACAAAACAAAAAAACCCCAGCAAACATCCAGCTGGCTGCCTGGAGGGTACAGATTTAGATAAACAATAAAAAAGAAATTGAATAAATCTCCCCTACTAGTCAACTGTTTCAATATTACCAATTAATTTTTGATTACAGCAGAAAAACATTAGTCATTGTATGATTTAAAGACAAGAGGCATTCCACATGTTTATCAACCATATCACTGATGTTAATAGGAATTCTCTGGGTAAAACTAGTCAGAAAAGTTTTATCTGATCACTTAGTAGTAGACAGATATATACATAAACCCACACTGTATTTTGAAATTGAATCATTCAACACTAAACTAGGACTACTTACAAAAAGTTACTTTGACACCTAACTTGAGAAGCAGAATTTTGGTCCCACAGCCAACTAACAGAGCTCAGTGACCTCAGCCCTCACTCATTATATTCATCTAACAAATTACTGTGGTGCCAGTACCCACATTATACACAGGCAGCTACCTGCAAAGCTCCTTTGCCTTTGTGTCAGGGAGCACTAGGCTTCCTTCTGGAAGAAACCTGCCCTTACATGACATCTCCTGTCAACTGCACTGCAGGTAAAGAAGTAGTTGGATGGTACTGTAAGAAAATTTGTAGAAGTTTATCTTATCCTTCCTCAAAATTCATATGAGGCCTGTAGTTCAGCATGGGCTTGTGTTCAAACTATGGATGGCTTGTGAGTTTGAACCTGTGGCTGGCTCAGGTCACTGAAAGATGAGGTATCTATGTAGCGCAAGTGGCAACAACAACTCTTTTTCTGCTATTTGGTGTGAACTCTCTCCCACTGCTGCCACTTGTAACTCTGTAATGATCCTGTTTATGGGAAGCTTCCCCCTTTATTGGCATGGAGAATGAAGACTGCATTGGTTTGGGTTTTGTATGTCCATAACCTACAGCCTTTCCTGGATTCATT
>NW_010236646.1:2037-6625 GCF_000690775.1 Eurypyga helias
ATGCGCAAAAAAAAAAAAAGATGTTTGCAGTTGGCTACAGGACTGTGTCTCTTAGTCTTTGATGAAGAATTCAACAGCCTGATTAATTTTTTCCTAAACTTCAGTTCGTTTGACTGCAAATCACAACTTCAATTCACAGGGTTAAAAAGTGGATGCCACATCAAGGAAAGACAGTATTTCACCTATCAAGAAAAAGTGAACTTATGAGGACAAATTTATACTCCAGTTAAAAAGTATGCTAAAAATCTAATGGTAAAAGGTCTGCCAGTTTGAACGCATATATCAAAATTTAAGGTTCATCTTCTCATAGTATAAGTTTGGAAGTCACTTTGACTTGTATGCAGAATAGTCATGGTTGATCATGGATGAGAAGAATTATTCCTGATTTTTAACCCTTTTTCCTGACTGTTCTTTTTTTATTTTATTTTTTTTTTTAAATAACAACAATCAAGACAAAATGTCAGGTTATGAAATCAAGCTATTTCTGATTAATCACATATTTTGACATATTGTGCTTAGATCACCATATATTTGAATTTAAATAATCTGATACATTTTGGCTCTTCCAAGTACAGAAGATAGACATCTGTCAAATTATATAACCGATATGTAGGAAACCAAAATAGGAAAGCAATATCACAAGAGATACATTATAGTCATCTACTTCATGGAATTTCCTACTCAGCCTATATATTGAACATATTTGTCTTTCATTTTTTCAAAATAATACTTATTTTACCTGTTAATTATTCAGGACTGTAATTTCCTAATTTTCTCTCATATTAATTCTCTTTTGTTAGTGTATTATTTCTCAATAACTACATCTAGTAACAGAAAAGACCTTGACTCCATGTAAGTACTGCTCAGCAATAAAGAAAATATCTCTTTATTTCCAACACTGTTTTCAGCACAAATCCAAAAAATAGCACCATACTAGCTACTATGAAAAAAAATAACTCTATCACAGTATAAACCAACACAGTCATCTTCTGATAACCAGTCTTACTTTGCTTCCTCTTTCTTTCTTTTTTTTTTTTAGATAACAACCTACTTTTGATAACAACCTCTTCTTTTGATAACAATTTATGTTATCAAAATGTTTACAATGTTTCTGACTCACATTTTTCTCAGCCTTTGTGAAAAATGGTGATTCTGCACACTTTCATAGAATCATCAAATCTTTTAAGTTGGAAAAGACCTTTAAGTTCATCAAGTCCAACTGTTAACCTAACTCTGCCAAATCCGCCACTAAAACATGTCCCTAAGCACCACATCCACACATATCTTAAATACCTCCAAGGATGGTGACTAAACCACCTGCCAGGGCATTCTGTTCCAATGCCTGACAAACTTTTAAATGAAGATTTTTTTTTTTTTTTAATATCCAACCTAAGCCTTCCCTGGCACAACTTGAAGCCATTTCCTCTTGTCCTATCACTTCTCACTTGGGAGAAGAGACCTACACCCACCCTTCTGCAACCTCCTTTCAGGTAGTTGTAAAAAGTGATATGGCCTCCCCTTAGCTACTTTTTCTCCAAGTTAAACAACCCCAGATCCATCAGCTGCTCTTCACAGGACTCGTGCTCTAGAGCCTTCTCTAGATTTGTTGCTCTCTGGACATGCTCCAGTACCTCAATATCTTTCTTGCATTCAGGGGCCCAAAACTGAACACAGTCTTGGGGGTATGTTAAGGGATGACATTTCCCTAGTGCTGCTGGCCACTCTGTTCCTGATGCAGGCCAGGATGCCATTGGCTGGCTTTTTTGGCACCCGGGGGCACGGTCTTTTTCCACCAGGCAACTTTCCAGTCATTTGTCCCCAAGCTTGTAGCATTGAATGGGTTATTGTGACTCAAGTGCAGGATTTGGCACTTGGATTTGTTGAACCTCATACAGTTGCCCTCCAGCAACTGATCCAGCCTGTCCGGATATCTCTGTAGAGCCTTCTTACCCTCAGACAGATCAACACACCTGCCCAACTTGGTGTCACCTGCAAACTTACTAGGAGTGCACTTGATCACAGAATCAAAGAATGTTAAGCATTGGAAGAGATGTTCAGAAATAATCTAGTCCAACACCCCTGCCAAAGCAGGTTCATCTAGAGCAGGTTGGACAGGAACACAGCCTGCCAGGTTTTGAATATCTTTAAAGAAGGAGTCTCCACAATGTCTCTGAACAGCCTGTTCTAGTGTTCTGATACCTTCAAATTAAAGAAGTTTTTCCTCATGTTGAGAATCCCCTTGTCCAGGTAATTGATAAAGATATTAAACAGAAATTACCCCTATACTGAGCCTGGGTAACACCGCTTGTGAGCGGCCACCATTTGGATTTAACTCTGTTCACCACTACTCTTTAGGCCTGCCCATTCATCCAATATTTCAGACAACCAAGAGCATACCTGCCCAAGCCATGAGCAGCCAAGAGCCTGCTTCAAATTAGCCACCTCCAACTGAGAAGTAAGGAAAATTCCTAGGACCTGAAATCCTTCATTTGAGAGAGTATTTCACTCTTCAGTACCAATATGCATAATCACAAAGCAACAATTCACAAGACAAGGTATGGGAAAAATATATTTTTTAGTATTTGTCAGGTATGGGAATTTGGAAAATATCAGAACTTTTATTGCTAAGGAAAGTACAACTTTAAGATCTGTATTTTCAAGAATGTTTCTGCTGGTTTTATTGCTATTAGATACTTCTAAAGAAAAAAAAAACCCTCAGTCATGAAATTGTTTTGACTGCCAATGAATGTTATACTCATTAAGGAAAATGGTGTGTTGTTCAAAAATTCTATTGATTTCTGTAATAACTATAAGAAGTAACATTATAGTTTACAATTTTACCTGAAGAATTGGTAGGCAACTTGTTTCTTTGGTGTAATTTCTTCAGGCATACTTTAGACTTGAAAAAAAAAAACTATGAAAATGGAAAGACTCTTTGCACAAAGTTCAGAATAGCTTATTTTGAGTTATAAGGTATTAATTTTTTGGGGAAACAAGTTAGCCTGGAGATTAATGTTTTGTATAATACCTACCTTTGGAAATTCATGTACTCAGATACATTTTCTGTAAATATTCCAAATTTCATTCAAATTTGACCTTGTGAGACTACTAAGGTGATGCATTTTCCATGTTTCTTTTGTCTTCTAGCACTTAATCAAGATTGCTAGTAATATTTTGTTTTATTGTCTATTTTGGTTTTGAACTGAATGCTTGCTTCTCAGGAAATTGTCAGCTGATAGAGGATATGTCAAATGTCAGAAAAGTTGTATTTCATCATTATGAAGATAAGAAGAATGATTATGAACAGAAGGGTCTTGTATTCCTTCTATACTGGAAATAACAGTAGAGATTTCATGGGGTTTGCAACAATATTACACTGTATGAGTCCCAGGATTGTTATAAAATATTTAAGAGTTACATCAGTTCCTTCACTGCTGTAGTATTTGGCTTGAGATACTTGCTACTTGTAAAGAAAAGGTGAGCTGAGGGTTCACATGTCATGACCAATCCCCTTAATCTTCAAATTTTGTAAAGATATTTTGTCTTCCTTTTTATCATCCTCAACCAGTTTCTTCTTGCTATCATATATTCCTGGACAAAACACAAAACAAACAAACAAAAAAATCTGCTAAACTTTCCTTAATATTTTAAATGGAATATCCTACACACTTACAATCTTATGGAATAGTTTGGCCTTGCTGAGTGCCAGTTGGTTAATGAACTGCATGAAATGATTTACCATTAGAAAAAGAACAATGGCTACGAATAGATCATTTCAGTCACTGATGTTTTGCTTTAAAGAGTCTTCATTCTGTTTTATCTCCTGCCAAGTACAGGTATCACTGCTGAGGCTTTCCTTTGTAAATCAATCTCAGGCCAGTCTATATGATGAACTCATGGAACTGCATCTTGCCAAGGTTGCTGATCCAGGCTAAGGAGTCAGGCTTTAACATTACTAAGATGTTCTTACCTTAGTGCATGATGCCTGTTCTGGATTCAACTGCTCAGTCATAACTTGGGTTGTTGCACCCTTTTGGGTAACCCAGGTGGTACTGCTATGTCTCTGAGCTATGTCTGGATTAATGAATTAAGCAGAACTATATTTAATTTCTGGGTATTTGTACTTGGTTCAGGCCAGAACAAGCTGCTCTCCTTCAGAGAGCAGGCCAGCACCCAGTGGCTGGCTCACAGGATCTTGTTTCATTCCATGATACATCAAGCTCACTGGTCAGTTTGCAAGGCAGGAAAGTATTCAAAAGGAGTGGTTTGGTTTAGAGTTGTTTTGGGGGTTGGCAGATAGCTTTGTTGATAGCTCCCTTTGTTCACTTCTGGTGGACTTTTAGCAGAGAAATAGCTTCTTCTGTAAGTCTGATTTGGGATTTGGAATTTTCTTTCTCCCTGCTCCCAGCTCCCAGGCTCTGGGTTGGGGTTTTCTCTCCGCTTCTGGGCTGAGGGTTGGGGTTTTTTTTAAATTTTCTTTGCTTACATCTTGTTTGCTTTTTTGGAATCTGGCTGTGTTGGTCTACAGGTGGTTAGATACTGAATCATATGTGCTACTTCTTGTTTTAACTGCTTATTAGTAGTAGTA
>NW_010236647.1:0-6176 GCF_000690775.1 Eurypyga helias
GACCTTCACCGAGTCCTCCTCTGCCCCGGGCCAGTGCTCCTGCCGGGAAAACCTTCCCTTTTCCCCGCTGCCCCTGCTGCTTTCGGTGCAGAGCGGAGAGGGGGGAAGGCTGCGGATCCCCGCCTCCAGTAGCTTATCCGGGGCCCTTCGTTTTAGCCATTTAATTCGTACCTATTCCCTCCCTCCCCCCGCGGTTACTCTCATTTTCATACGATCGATATCCAAGTATGTGCTGATGGCCCCTTGTCCTTCTCGACTTAGGCTTTTTGGTTTGAAACAACTCGAAGGCAACTTGATCCAATGATTTCTCCCCGCTGAAGTCAGAGCTGTGAGGATTTAGTTTCATTATTTTCGGCTTATTTCCTATACAAACTATCGGCTAAAACACTGTTAAAATATATATATATATATGCCAACATACTGTGTTTTACCGGAGGGTTTGCCACTCATTTCGGTCTTCTGAGGAGGCTGAGGAAAACGCATACCGGCTTGTCCGTCTCTTACCGGATCTGTTTGTGTAATCGATTAATAGTTCGCACTGGCAATTAAAAAGAAAGGAAAGAAAAAATCATCAGATGGCGACAGACTGGGGAGTTGTATGGCTAGTTATGCAAGCTAACCTGTAATTTGATATTGTATGAAATATTATGCATGCCATGATTTTTTTTTTCCTTTAATAACTGTTTTGTTTCATCCTCTCTACCCACTGCTAAAATGAAAATCGGGTCCATCATTGTTTCTAAAAGTTGGAATTGCTTTTCCCGATTATTAAGGGGGGAATGACCTTATGAAACGGCCTTGGTGGAAGGTCAAGCTTTGATCGTACGTTTTAGGGCATAATCAGATGTAATTGAACCGACCAGCTCGGAGGACTCGGTGTCCCTTCAGGGAAAGCCGGAACCTGGATCCACCGGGGTACGTGCATTCGGACGTGTCCCCACTGAAGGAAGGACGATTTCATTTTAACCATTTCCTATGCTCTGCATTATATTTGGAACAATCTCACCGTTTCTTGTTATGGAATCGATCGTCGAGATGCGGCGGAGCTTCAGCTTTGAGACAAAACCAGAGAAGGGTCTGGGGCGGATTATAACCTCTCCACCGCTTTTTCTTCTTCTTCTTTTTTTTTTTTTTTTTTTTTTTTTTTCCCCCCTTTTGCCCGGGCTTTGGCCTGAAACACGGCTCTGGGCATCAGCCTGCGCAACTGAAGTCAGGACGCTGAAAGCCTCAAAATCACTCGAGAATGAAATAAATAGATATATTCCGAATTCCTAAGAAAAGTGCTCACTTGCCGGGATGCTCCTTTCGACTTAAGCCCCGTTTTGGGGAGCTATTTTGGTTTTGGTTTATTTTTTACTTTATTTTAACAGCTCTGAAATCCCTCGTCTCACTCCGGGAGATCTTCGCCAGCTGTTTTCTTTGCATATCCGTCAAACACCTGAGTTTGGGGCAAAAACGTCTAAAACCTGTTCGCTGGGCGGTGTAAGAGGGACTGGGAAGCCGCGGGGCTGGGGGTGCTGGTCCCCGGACGGTGACTTGGGGCGAGGTTTCTTCCTCGGGGCGCAAACACTTGATTTGATACCGTTCAGAGCCCGGCTACCCCTGGAAGAAAGTAGCCAGACCATTTACCCCGTGATATCCCGCTCCCCAGATCTCCCAGTATTTCCTACTGGAGTAAAATCCCGACTCACTACAGTCATATCAGAGTAGATTGTAATCCAACGCGAAATTTAACACGCCTGCCACTCTCCACATGCCTTTTCTTTGGAGTAACATATGAGATTATTATACTTCTGATTCTACTAAATATTCTTTTCTTGAAGTTAAGGAACTGGCAGGGCTAAATGATCAATCGGATTTTTAAAATGTGTTTTGACATTAGTTTGTTTGTTTTTTAAAGACGTGCTGATTATATCAATAAACAGATTTTTTTTCATACACTGTATTTGTAACTTATGATCATAGTAAAATATTAAAAAGGTGCAAGATGTGAATTCATCTAAGAAAAAGTGCTTACTTATGCCTTATTCTGTACATGCAGGAAATGCTTGATAGTGGCTTATTAAAAGTATGTGCTGAAAGTAGGAACATACACACCTCAGGTTTCTTTACCTCGTAGCTTTTTTAATGACGCTTTTCATTGTACCTAATGGAAAGAAATTTCTGTAGCATGTAGAAGACGTAGTCCATGATGAATGTACATTGACGATTTCAAGCAGGCAAAAAAAAACCCCAAACAAACAACAAAAAACCCCAATACCTCCCTCCCAAAAAAGAAAACCACCAAAAAACCCACAACAAAAAACAACCCAACCAAAACCACCAAAACAAAAAACCAACCCAAGCCCACCCCTCAAATCGGGGCAGCAGATTCTCCGTAGTTTTTTTCCCTGTGTATATTTTTTATTAAACAAATCAAAGCGGTGAGAGTCACGCTTTGTGATTCTTCTGCTATAAGAAAAATGTTGGCGGACTGTAAAGCTCGAAGTAGTTTCGCAAAGGCTGTTTGCGACATACAGAGACATACGTTGCTGTTTTATAGATCAAAGCAACCTCAGAATAGCTTTAAAATAAATCCAGTTATACTACAGCTGTAATATTATTATGCAGCATAAATCCTTGTCTGTTGACATTTATTTAATGAATGTTGCTACAACAGCTTAGCTAGATGGCACTCCAGAGGCGAGGCAAAAGAAAACCTTGCCAGACTACTCACAAAGATAACTTGTGTTTATTGGACGTTAATAAAAATAATTAGTGAAAAGATTTTATTTTTTTTTTTTAGCAAACCAAACGAAAATGAAAATGCTAGCTGAACTGACCTGAAATAAATTCCTTGTATAGCTGCTGTAAGATGTTATTATTAATTACATTTTAAATGAAAGTGGTCGATATGCTGAAAAGCACCTTGTTAAATGGCTACTTTGCAAATGGTACGGTTGCTCACCGGCTTAAGATGGCCTATAACTTTTCTCGTAGGCATGGGTCTAAAATATTAATGCAAATCAATACTTGATAAATCTCATAGGTGCGCGCTGGCTCCACTGATGAACAATATATTTGGATCGATTTTTTTTTTCTTTTATACTGCATTATCTTGAAACAGTCTGTCTGCTCCCTGTGAACACGTCAGCCAGGCGGGGTGTGCACCCCGCTCTCTCCATCGATTGCAGACTTTCTCCAGACCTCAGCGTACTCGCGGTATTTAGTGCTCTCAGTCTCAAATTAAATTCAGGGAGTTTTCTTACATTTCCGTCCCATTCCCGATGTATATACCTTTATGGCGGATATTTAATGTTTCATTTAACTATACTGAGTTCCTCAACTCTTCTTACGGATCCTAAGTTTTAATTTCTCTGTAGTGAGATACATAAATGTCCATTAAAAAAAAGACATTCATGAAAATCCAGATGTGCGCGCCTAAAATTCAAAACTTTTCTTTTCTTTTCTTTTCTTTTCTTTTCTTTTCTTTTCTTTTCTTTTCTTTTCTTTTCTTTTCTTTTCTTTTCTTTTCTTTTCTTTTCTTTTCTTTTCTTTTCTTTTCTTTTCTTTTCTTTTCTTTTCTTTTCTTTTCTTTTCTTTTCTTTTCTTTTCTTTTCTTTTCTTTTCTTTTCTTTTCTTTTCTTTTCTTTTCTTTTCTTTTCTTTTCTTTTCTTTGCAATTCCAGCCTACTGAACAGCCGAGAATTACTCGCTTTATTCAGAAATCCCTTCTAGGATTTTACCGCAAGCCTCCCGAATCAAGTGCAGAGGTTGCAGGAGGGCGCTTTAGCTGAGGACTTTGAACTGATCTCAGAGAGAAACAAAAGGTTTCGGCAAAGGGATACTCTGTCCCGGGGTCACAGCACAGGCAGAGCCGCCTGTGTCCCACACCTCTGGGATGCAGGAGTTGGCTTAGAGCGCCCAACTTCCCCGAAACGACTGTTTATGGGTGACTTCAGTGTCTTGTTCGCAAGGGGACGTGAAGCCCAGAAAAGGCCCGTTTTGCTCTCAACCGAATCGAGGGATAAAACAAGCAAAACCGGGCTCTCCGACGTTTCCCTAGAATCTAATCAGACTTCATTTCTATCGGATTTAGATTTAGAGTGGAAGATTTTTTTGTGCTCTGAGGTAAAATGGAAATAAAGATACATGTGCAGGGTGATTTCTGGTAGAAAGCTTTCTCAGATAAAAAGTTTCCATTCAACATGATTCTAGCTTCTACGACAGGGATATTTTATTCAAAGAAAACGGTTCGCTCTTCCTGTGCTGCCGCTGTGCGGTACCGGCCCCCGCGTCCTGACACGTCCCCGGTGACGAGATCCCTCCCAGATGAAATACAAACGAAGCGCGGGATTATGAAGTACCAGTGTCGGAAAATCTCTGCTCGTTGTAAGGGATAGGTCCCTCCGTGGGGAAGCGCTTGGCAGGAGGTTGTCTGGGGTTTACAGGACACGGCTCTACCTGTTGGCATGCGGAGACAAGTCTTTACCCCCCCTCACCCCCCGAACACAGCGATAGCCTAACAGAGGGCATGGCGAGCCGGGGAAGGATGTGGCTTGTAGGACTCGCGGCAGGGGGGTGGTCCCCGGAGGGCCCCCATCCTCTTATTGCTGGTGAATTGGTTCCCATATGCCCCATCAGCTGGGGAGATCCGGCACTGAAACGTGCTCCCTCTCTGCACAGTTTGTCAAGGGGAAAAAAAAAATCGCTTCTGTAAAGCAGCCAAACGGGGCTGGGAAAGGAGGACAGACCTTTCCCAACGGGATGTTACCAGGTCGGGCCTCCCAGGCTGGTCAGAGGGGGCTGAGGTGAAAAAAAATTAGGAGGTAAAACTTATTGAATTGTCAAATGTCAAAACTCCTCTTCTTCAATTTCTTTCTTCTTTTGTGCCTTCTTCAAGTTTCTCTTCCAAGAAAATGTCTTCTAGGAAAACACTCTGAGTCAATGCATTTTCTTTTTAAGATGGATTTTCGAGGGACTAAAAGAGAAATGGTTTGCAGCAAGAACAGATGTGAGCGAGCACCTGGGACGTGCCTCCCGCACAGACAGCGGGAAGGGAGGCCGAGACAGGAGTGCAAAGATAGACCCGACCTGGCATCCAGGTCCCCCATGCTCCAAGTTTTACCAGCTCACAGGGATTTTCTTAATTTACCTTTTCAGATGCTTCTTTACATTTTGAACCACAGTTCCTGTCCCTTGTCTCGCCCTCTCTCTGTCTCTTAATGGGACATTGCACTACACGAGAACTACCAGGAGATTGCAGGAAAAACACAACGAATTGGGCATTTGGCCAATAATCGTGGTGATGGAAGATGGATATATGTGTACATATAATTTTTTTCGCCTGGTGGAAAAGCTACAGGTCTCCAGCAGATGGGTGCACTAAAATCTGTGTGTGTTTATAAAGTGAAACAAATTTTCATTAAAAAGAGCTGAAACCCGCTCTCCAAAGAACCAGTGCGTTAAAGACTAACACAGTCCAAAGGCTTAAGATGCCCTGATTTTAGCTCACGGAATCTGTGGCATCACAATATTTAAGAGCCTGTCAGGACTTCTATTGTCAACTCTTTTTCAAGGGGTTCTCTCTTGCCCTCAGCAGTTTTCGTGGTGGAAACCTCGAGATTCGGACTAAAAGGCCTCCTAAAACCTGGTTGGAAACGTTTCCCAGGCTTTGTGCAGGGGCACAGAGAAGGAAAAGGTTCCCTGCGATCCACAACTGATGGCAGCTCTGGACGCCCTGCCCTGAGTAAGGCGCACGGTTTTTAAAACGTTGCAGTGCTGGTCGATGGTGGGGAGCAAAAGTTCTGCAGATAATACAGAAAGTGCTGGTCGATGGTGGGGAGCAAAAGTTCTGCAGATAATACAGAAACACACCGATCCTTACCCAAGTCGCCCAGCATTCCCACAGGCAAGGGCTTCTCCATCCTCCAAGAGGCACACTTTGGACTTACACACACACTGGCCAGCGCGTTCTCATCACCGTTCCCATGCCAAGTGCAGGAGCTCATACAACTTTTAGCTCTTGAACTTTTAGATCTCTGCAGACCCGCGAGGGGTGGATTTCAGAGAGGCATGACCCCACGGGGCTCCTCGGGAGGAAAGGGGCTCCCTGAATACTTGGCCTGAGGGTCTGCAGGTGGAAGGACTGCAGGGAAGGGGCTCGGGCCGTATGAATTACTCTACACCAGGGCCCCC
>NW_010236648.1:0-3981 GCF_000690775.1 Eurypyga helias
AAAATATATAATCATGTAAATAAGAAAAATAGAGATCTTGTGTAAAATCAGAATTGGTTCTTTGTGTATTAACTCTTAATAAATTATTCATAGGTCGAAACCTCTTTGCAGAAAAGGCTGCTGTAGGAAACTTCTGTGAGACCTGAAAGATAGTGTAATATAATTCCCAGTAACTCGTACCTTGTTCTTATGAACTTTTTGTAGAGAACTACACGATAGAAGCAAGATTAACCAAAACTGACATTTACAGTTTATAGATTCAGTTCAGTTCAACAATGTTATTTCCTCTCCTTTCTTTGCCATCCCCTCCCACCCCAGCATACAGCAAAGGCAATCAAAGCTCATTGATCTGGAAATAAAATTAGGAAATGTGGGATACTAGGGTGATTTATGAGATTTCTATTATTTTCTGGTTTTATCCAGGAAAGAAATATGAACACAGTCTTCTTGCTAATCCATTTCCACTGAAGCCTTGAACTAGGGTGTGCAGTGTCATAGAAATTCATTAATTGAACATGTCGAACCTCAAAAAGCTCTTCAGTTCACTGAAACTTATGGGTGAAAGTTTAGGTCAGTTCTTATTTTTTCACAACTCATCCATCCATCCGTAGGTCTGATACCATCATTCAACTTTTCCAAATGAAGCTGGAAAAGGCTAGTAAAGGTTTAACAGATTCATTCCCACCTCCTGGAGAGGAAAAATAAAAAAAGACAAAAGAGAATCCAGAGTAAATTTCTCCTTTTGTTTGTTTGTTTTTTGGTTTTTTGTGTTTTTTTTTTTTTCCCCAAAGAGTGGATGCTTGTTAGAACAATAGAAAAAAATACAAGATATAGATTCTACTGGGCTAAGCTAGATGTCTAGATGTTTATTGAAGTTCAGAATAATACTTCAGCCAGTGTATTACCAGTAGTACAAGTAGCTGTGTACTTTTGGCAAGTTCTTACTTAAGACCTTCTAGAGTGAAGACTTTACTTTCACATCACAGTGTTTAATGCATCTTGCTTGACATTTCTCCTATGAATTTGTCTAATCTACTTTTGATCCCATTTGTACTTTTGGCATCCAAAATATCCTGTGGCAATGAGTACCAGAATTTAATTATACATTCTGTGAAAAACCACTTCCCTCAATTTGTTTTAAACCAGCTGCCTTATAATCTCATTTGCTGTCCCTACTTCTTGTGTTATGAGAAAAAGCGAATATTAGTTTCTTATTCATCTGTTCCATGCCATTCATTATTTTATATACTTTTATCATACCCCACCACCTGTTCTCTGAAGATGATGAGTCTTCTTGTATTTAATTTCTCTTTCTACAGAAGCCATTTTATATCTCTGAGCATCCATCTTCATATCAATTATGACCTTCTTGATAGCAAGTGACCAGAACTGTATGCCATATTTGAGTCACATGAATACCACAGAGGTCTTAGTGACACAGCAGTACTACCTGTTCTTTTCTCTAGTCTTAATAACTCTTGATGTCCAGTTTGGTTTTTTGACCTCAGGTGAATACTGAGATGACTTTTCCAAAATTCAGATTCAGATCTCTCACTGAGTGACTAAAAGGAAAATTTAAGTCCATCAAATTGCATTAACAGTTAGAATTGTAGTTCCTCATGTGCATTCCTGTACAATTTTCAACACTAGACTTTTTTTAGCATTTTTTGACTGAGAATATTTTTCCAATCTTTTAGTCAGTTATATTTCTCACTATTCATAATTTAATATCACCAACCATCAACTGTTTTTGTCATGCCACTAGTCATCCCTCTGTTCTAGGTTTTTCATAGATACCATAAACTGCACAAATACTGATACAACTTTAATGGTGCCATCCCAAGCTGCCCTTAAAACCAACCATTTATATGTACTCTTTTCATATTAGGTAACTAGTTATTAATAAACAAGAACTTATTTCCAATGGCATAATAAAAAAAAAAAAAAACAAAAAACAAAACAAAACAAAAAAAACACAAAAAAAAACCCTAACAAGCCAGTGAAACATTTCTTACCTCTGCAAAATTAGTTTTAACACTTTTCCATTATATTTCATTCACCACATCTAGTAATTTGATAATTTTGATAGATTTGGTAAAAATTCAAACCTAAGTGCCTGTTAATGTAGAAATACTGACCTTATTTTTTATCACCTACGGGACAGCAACTGTGATCTGTAATATAGCTTTCTTTGGGAGAACCAAAATATTTGAGAAGGAAACAACAAAAAAAACCCCTTCCACATCTGGTGAAAGCAGGACAATGTTTATTACAAACTATCATCTGATAGCAGCCTTACCAGTGAAGTTTAAACTCTCTGCTCCACACTGGAATTAGAAAATTGTGCACTTAGTCAGGATCTGAACATGGTCTTTCCTTATCAAAGCCATACTTTATCTTGAGCTTAATTATTTTGTCTAGGAGTTAGAAAGATATTTTCTGGGATCTTTCTGGCATTAACAATTCCTATAATCGTAACAGTCAAAGAGAAACAAGGGTGTAGAAGTAAATATTCACTCTGGAGTAAATATTTGTCAGTGATTTGATCTTCTAAAGATGAGACCTGGGTGGGGCCAGGGGCAATAGTGGGAGATTTAAATGCGATGTAACTGAAACTAGCACTCAGTTGCCAAGGCAAGCAGACCTGATACAAGCATGATCTGCAGCGAAGTGCTCTTGCAAAGTGCACAGCGGGGTTTTCCAAACCCAGGGAACATCAGGGGAGTGGAATGAGCTACCAGGAGCCCACAGCTCACATCACAATGGCTGACAAGACCTGGGCAGGGCCAGGAGCAAGGATGGCCAAACTCTACCCCATGTAAGAAACAAGCTCCTGGGGAGCACCAGTGGTCAGGATTGCCACCAAGAAGGTGAGCAAACAGGGTATTGTGTGTCAGCAAGGGCATGGCAGAAAAGTTTGCCTGGCAGTTACTGAGGAAGGGCATGCAGGAAGGACACTGAAGATCACCAGGAAGCACTGTTATCAACCTGGCAGAAAGACATGGCTTCTCTAAGCTCTGCACCCACCATGACTGATGCAGCTTCCCAGACAGAGCTCTGGTGGGAACACTCTACCACCCAGGTGTCTGGCCACAGGCTGTCCCCTGCTCTTGCACCAGTACAAGACGGCAGCAATGGCCACCCTTCCGAGAGGTGCACCCGGGTAGAGGAACTCCTCTGCTTAATGACAGAGCTACGTGAGGAAGTGATTAGGTTGAGGAGTATCAGGGGAGAGAGAGACATAGTCTACCAGAATTTCACCTGACTTCCCTGGGACAGGCCTGACAGGCAGACAAGATGCATGATACAGGTGCTTCCCTATCCTGTCTCTGAACACAGTGACTTAAGAGATAGAGGGCAATGGCAAGAAGTTCCTGTCCAGTGCAGCAGGCACATCTTCTCTGTGACTACCCAACTTCCCAGTGGTGTGTATATATATATGTAAGGCATATATTATATAATGGTGTAAGGTGCCTTTGTCTTATAGGTATGAGGCTCTGTAAGTGGAACTAAACAATGATGAGGAAGATGGTTCATCTAGCTTGGAAGTGTCACCAAGGTAAAGGCTGAGAGAGTTGGGGCTGTTCAGCCTGGGGAGGAGAAGGCTCCAGGGAAATGTTATTGCAGTCTTGCAACGTACAAAGGGGGCGTATAAGAAATATGGAGAGATTTTTTTACCAGGCCTGTAGTGACAGGACAAGGAAAAAAAGTGTAGATTTAGAATGGACAGATGTGTTGCTTAGGGACATGGTTTAGAAGTAAACTTGGCAGTGTTAGGTTAACAATTTGACTTGATAATCTTGAAGGTCTTTTCCAACCTAAACGGTTCCTTGATTATATGATTCTGTGACTTAGTTAAAAGGGAAAGGGCAGCTGTGGCTAAAATGGAAAGCAGTGATTTTTATCTTTCCTATAAAAATATTAGGTGTATATTTTTTTTCTTGCAAACAGAAGTAGTTCAGTTGAAGTTGCTGTCACATA